>NW_027445131.1:37500-106250 GCF_048569485.1 Anomaloglossus baeobatrachus | reverse complement strand
CTAGCGACAGCAGTTGGATCGATCTTTATGGAAAAAATGCATAATATTACATATATTTTTAGCTTAGAATGCAATCCGATTCCATCCTGAAATTCACATCTACATTTCAAAGTGTCAACATCTCTAAATCTTATGAAGACATACGAGTTGTTCCTCTCCCCTTTCATTATGTAGTAATGTCCCCCATCCTGTACTAACATCCCCCTTCCTGGTAAATATGACACCATCATGAAATAGACTTCCTACATTCTGGTATTTGTCCCCATCATGGCCCCATCCTGATAAATGTCCCCCATCCTGGCAAGTTCCCTCCACATCCTGGCAGGCTCACCCATCCTAGCAGGTCCCCAATTGCTAATACAATTGATAGTGTGATTCTTGATGGGGGCACAGTGTCAGTGCTTACTCCGTGCCCCCTTAACTAATGGGCCCCAAAGTGATCATGTTGCATGCCTCTATTAGCAGTATGCCCCTGGGTACTGTATGTGCTGTGAGCATCTGTACAAATCAGGGCAGGAGGCTAATTGGAAATTTCTACAATCATTGGTCGGCCGCACAAAATGATGAACTTACAAATTACCCTGCTATATTTTGGTAAAACAATGAACTCCCTCCTACTGTGGTGGCTGGAGCTGCTTCTTTGTGCGGGTTTGATATTAGGCGATATTGATCTTATTGCTTCTCACTACTGCTTTTCCAGGTTTGTGTCAGCTGGGTCTGCTGTATATACATCACATAGGAAATGCTGGGGTGGGTCTGCTGTATATACATCACATAGGAAATGCTGGGGTGAGATACATTACTGAGGTGGGCTGGGGGGCCTAGACATGACTGGGGGGGATATACAGGACTTGGGGCATATACATCACAGGGAAGGGCTGTGGGGCATAGATGTTACTGGGGAGGTCTTGGGGGCATAATGTGACTGGGGAGGCTAGATGGAACTGGGGGTCCTATACGGGACTAAAGAGGTTGGGAGGGGCTTACATGGTACTGAGGAGGCTGGGAGGGGTCTATACGAGACTGGGGAGGCTGATATGAGGCCCAGACAAGACAGGGGGACTAGACATCACAGGAAACACTGGGTGCATATACATCTCTGGAGATGCTGGGGGTATATACACCACATGAGGGGCAGGAGGCATATATACCACAAGGGAGGGCTTTGTTGTCATCACTGGGGGGGCCTAAACATGACTGGAGAGTCTTGGTGGGGGTCTAGATAGATTATGCTATTTGATGTTTGGTAGCCCTTGTCACAGCCGTCTGACTTGTACAGATAAATGTCTAAAAAGAGCAACTATAGCAGACACCAGGTCCCAAAATCCAGCACCTATGTAACAGAACTGTCCAATCACACAAAGCATTGCAGTATCCAGGCAACTGAAAGGCCAATCATAAAGAAGGTATGTAAAAGCTTTCCAATCCTGTGAACGAATCCCTATCATAGCAACCATACAGACCAATCATGAGAGCCCATCTATATGTTTTATACACCTTCACAGTACATACTCGCTCACATATAATATCTAATACACGCAGCTCCGCTACATGGGTAAGGGACTATTGACAGAATGTAAGTGAACCCTCTAACTCAGAGGTCTCAAACATGCGGCCTACAGACACCTAGACCCCGTGACTATTGTGGCACATATATACACATCTACACTAATAACAAGGGATATTGCAACAGGATGGGCACATTAGTACAAGGGAACAATATGGGCACATTAACACAGGATGGGGAGACATTATACAAAATGTTGGCTTAAATTACTATATGGTGGTAATTGTAAAATATTACTTACAAGAAGTGGATAAAATGGGGAAAACTAATTTTTTTTCCCCCATTGAAAATACTTTTTTATATATACTGAAATAAAAAAGTGCACATTTGTTATAATAAACGAGCGAAAATGTTAAAAAAAAAAAAAAAAAAAAAAAAAGTGATGCATATTTTATTCTATAAACATTTGGAATCACTAAAAAAAGTCACTGGGTCCACCAAAAAATGCAGCCCCGCCAATTTTTTTTTTTCGATATGCAACTCTTATACTCAGCCAAGTTTGAGACCCCTGCCCTAACTTATTAGGCCCCTATTCAAATGAACTGCATTAATGCATGTGCGCCCCTAGAGTGAAGCAACACAATGTGAGGCCTTTCAGACTGACTTTGCCTTTTTTGGACATTTATTTATTTATTTATTTTTTATATTTATATATATATATATATATATATATATATATATATATATATATATATATATATATATATATATATAATTTTATCCCCATCCCCCCCCCCCCACTTAGTCTGGTGAAACCTCTCCTCATTTATCAAAGCTTTATAATTAAAAAAAAAACAAAAAAAAACCTCTCCTAGTTATCCATAGAAACCAGCCATGATTAATAAAAGCTGAGGCCTGACTGGTTGCTATGGGGTAACAAGAACAGTTGTAGTAATGTTATATATTCTCCATAACTTCTCACCTTTCTCGCCCACCAGGCCGATGTGACTGGGTCCTGAGTCTCTGGAAGATTTGCTGTAATGGCTCGTCCTCCATTTACATCTGAGTCTTGTCATGGCTCTGTGAAGGTGCGCTAAGAAGCAGTTATCCTTTAATTATTTTTTCTTGTCTTTACCCTCCTTTCAATGTCCATGTTCTCTAATTGGTTTCTCTCGCCACGCTTTCCTTCTCATCCTTTGGTTTCCAAATCCTTTGTCTTCTTCGCTTTCCCCACTCTGAGCGCTCACATGTATCTCTACTCTCCTGCAGTGAGTGAGTGCAAAGCACCTTAGCTGTGCGCCTGTGCTGCCACATTCTGGAACCTACCATTGTGATGTCATACAGCTGCCACATTCTACCACCTGCCATTGTGATGTAATTGCTGTGTCAATGTATCTAGCTCCCAGCCATCTTGGATCCTGCTGGACTGTCCTGATTTTGAGGGACATATCTTGGTAGATAAAGGCATTCTGCCACCATATGATATGTATTTAATGCTGCAGATATTTTAAAAGTGTATGTGTGTGTGTGTGTGTGTGTGTGTGTGTGTGTGTGTGTGTGTGTGTGTATAATATATATATATATTTTTATTTTTTTTTCAATTTAAATGTATTAATTATGAAAGTTCAAATTAAATGCAAAGCTTCACTGTGCAATCAATTATCTTCAGATTGAGTTCTTATAGTAAGGGATTCCAGCTTAAAGCCGTGACCACCGGCTACATGGATACAAGGATAAAGTGAATCCCATGGGTAACTTAAAAAAAAAAAGCTGAAGGATTTTTACTAAATGCTCCATGAACGCATTTCTGGCATTATACGACCTTAGTCAGAGTCTGGAAATTGCATCATGGGACATTTGTGTAACCCCTTAACAAGCGCGGGCAGTAAAATTACGTCCTAAGCAGTCATAGTGTAATCTCCACCGGCTGCTGGTGGGGAACTGCACACATGTCAGCTGACTTTAACAACTGACATGTGTGCATTGCAGGCACAAGTGGATCCATGTTCCACCCATGCCTTACCCCTAAGGCTATGTGCGCACTAGAGCTTTTTACCCGCGGATTTACCCGCGGAAATTTCTTGAGAAATGTCTGCAATCTTTGTGCAGACATTTCCCAGCAATTTCTATGAAAAAAAAAAAAGCTGTGCGCACTTGTGCGGATTTTTCTCAAGAAATTTCCGCGAGAAGAATTTCTCGAGAAACTTTCTTGAGAAAATGAACATGTCCATTATTTCCGCAGGTACCCTGCGGATTTCTGCAGTACAGCCTGCAAAAATCCGCAGGGAACCACCCGCGGGAAAATCGCGGCTATTCCGCGGCAAATCCGCATGCGGATTTGGTGCGGATTTATTCCGGAGGTCCGGAAATCTTTCACTGGCAGAAGTTTCTCAAGAAATTTTCTTGAGAAACTTCTCATTTCTAGTGCGCACATAGCCTAAATCTTCACTTACCCGGCTTCATCAGCATCGCATTGACGTGATCACTGTGAGCGAATGGTTGTCATGGTAGGACAGGGTCATGTGATAACTCCCGTAGCTAGCATTAATCACTTCCTGTTTCACTCGGCCGGCTGCTGCCAGTGACGAGGTGAGTGTTTCTGTGATCACAGCTGTGTAGCTGTAATGAACAGAAATACCTCTGCAATCAGACTGCAGATCCTCATAATTGTAAATGGTGCTCAGAAAAATGATCAATATAATACAAATTTGTGGGATTGTGAGAAAATATTTTTTACTTTAGTGATTTCTGCAAAAAGTCAAACCGTCGTTTTTTGGTTTTTTTTGCCAATGTTTGGGCTCTTATATTCAGAGCCTTCGTCTGGGCAAAATTGATTCTGAGGTTGACTATGACAGACTTGCAGAACTAGTTGCCTGAAGCAGTAATGAGTGCCTTGTTATTAGGACAAGGAAGCAGCAGCCTTCACACCGGATATTCCTCCCAGGCACCCAGCTGCTCTCCTAAGGCGCCAGCCCTCCATTATCTTCACCACAGATGTCATGGATTGTGATAGGTTAATCTCCAGTGGCTGTCGCCAGCAGCAATTCCCTACACATGTCAGCAGATTTAAACAACTGACGTGTTGCTATCATGCACGAGTGGATCTGTATTCCACTCATGCCTGTTAACACCTTGCATCTCACTGTCTAAATGTGACAATACCACAGCAAGCAGAAAGTCCAGCACCACAGAGCTAACGATAGATGTTTTTGTTTCTTATTTTAATTAGTCCCTATATTAGACATTATATTTTATTGCACTGATTGCATGTATAATGTATTGAAATGCACCCAAATGCAAAGGTCATGGCATTTTCTCCTGTTACCCTTGTGAAAATGGAAAACTTGAGGCTAAAGTAACATTTTTGTGGGAAAGAAATTTTCATTTTTTTTTATTCCTTCCACATTGCCTTATTTCCTTTGAAGCACCTACAGGGTTAATACGTGCCAGCATTGAGAAACATGTGATGGTGTTTCCGTGGCATTCTTATTTTGCATATTTAACCAGGGGGCCTTGTTCTAGTGTCACTGCATTGAGAAACACGTGATTGTGTCTCCGCGGTGTTGGATGTTGATCTCCCCGAGGTCAACCATCCTTACCTATGTTGAATATGGATTTGAGCAGTTTGAGGGGTGCTGTTATTGTAATGATGTGAGTTTTGGGTATTTTCAAAGTCACTTCAAATGTGATGTGGTCCCTAAAAATATTTTTGTTAATTTTGTTGGAGAAATGAGAAATTGTTGATAAACGTAACTCCTCCAACTTCCTAACAAAAAAATGTTTGAAATATTGTGATGATGTAAAGTAGACATGTGGGAAATGTTTGTTCACTATTTTGTGTCATATAACTCTCTGGCTTAAGGACATTCAAAATTAAAATTTTGAAAACATTTTCACCAAATATTTTCTTAAACAAATATCATCCTAACTTTACCACTAACTTGAAGTACAATGTGTCACGAGAAAATTGGCCTGGTCAAAGGTGAAAACTAGCAGGGAGTGAATGGGTTAAAAAATAAAGATGATAAAAAATGAGTAGTCTATGGTATCACCACATTCAGAAAAGTCGCAGTTATCTTGATATAACATTATTTAACCCAGTGGCAAACACTATAAATGGAAAACATTCATGAAAACCAAAATGTCATTTTCTTGGTCTCTGCAATACCATAAAAATGCTGTAACAATCAAATTGTCATATCTATCCCAGAATGGTGTAAACAAAAAATGGCGTTTTGCCCAACAAAAATAAGCCATAACACAACTCGATTGTCTACAAAATTAAAACATTATGGATCTCAGAAAACGGCAACAAAACCCCCCCAAGTTTTGGGGGTTTTTTTCCCACCTCTAAAAAAAAAGTAAAAAAAAAAATTGACATGTTTGTTATCACTGTAATCAAACTGATAGAAGAATCATATTGCCAGGACCTTTACCATATAGTGTACGCCATTAAAACAATCCCAATGCCAAAATTATGTTTTTTAATTTCACCGCAATTGGAATATTCTTTTTTTAGTACACTATGTAATAAAATGAATGGTGTCATTCAAAAGTACAAGACGACCCTGAAAAAACCCCATCATATGTCTATGAAGACAGAAAAATAAAAAAGTTATGGCTCTGGGAAGTGGAGGAAAACGGAAAAATTGAAACCGCAAAAACGGAAATCGTGCACATTGTCAAGGTTAATGTATATACTGAGACATACTGTATAAGCAAAGCATATCCTATGACCAATAATACACAGGGGCATCTGTCACCTCAGGAATCCATAGCAGAAAAAATGTATACAATTAACATTTTAATTTTCTTAATTTAATAGTAACTTTATTGGTTATTTAATAAAAGTTTTGTACAAACACGTACACTTTACAGCACTTATGTATTCTTTTCCCATCCTCAATCAACACAGAGGAAGAGGAGGAGAAAGAAAGAAGAAAAGGAATTAAAGAAGAAATTGGAGAGGTTGTAGGTAGAAAATGTTGATTACTTTAATACAATTATTCTATACGAGTTATTTTAACAAACACAGTGTATACATTAAACAAATGTCTGCATATGATGTAAATAGTCTTATGATCAGTTTCCAACAAAATTTAAAACATGAGGGGTATACTGCCGTAGAAGGAAAAGTGTCTGCAATAAAATGCCAGTAATCTGCAGGCAAAGGAGCTATTTGTAGATAAATACTGGTTTAACCATGTGCAGCAATGTAATAGGAAGTGTGACTCAGGGAGAAAAAAAAATGATGTTCTCCCTGCAACCACTCACTTCCAATCATCGGTGCCAGGGCAGTGATCCGTCAGTGATCACCACACAGTGAGGGCTGTGTAATCTCACCCATCGCTCGCTGTGTAGTGATCGCTGACTGGTCACTGCCCTGGGGCCGCCCCAAGAGCTGGAAGTGAGCGGCTGCAGGGAGAAGAGAAATTCATTGTTTTCCTTTTTCCAATTAGACTGCCACACGTTATGTAACACAGCATTTATCTGCAGAGTTTTATCTGCTGAGAGGATTTCATTAAGATTCACATTAGAAATAAGTTATACAGCTCCTTCCAAGTCATGGGAACAGTTCTCTCCTTATCTCTGTGCATATAGACTGTGTGATGTGAGTGTATTGTGCTGTATGTACTGTACATGGGGTACAAAGAATGATACTCACCACACGATGATCAGTAAAGTGTGGTGTAATCCTGGAAATCCTGCAAAATGTAAAACTCTCAATCCAAGAAGTGTTCAGTTGCCGTAGTGACCAGTAACTGCCACTCACCTGCCGGCACCTGCCAGTCACATGACCTCCTCTCTGCAGACACCACTTTTCTCTTCCATTTAAAGCTTTCAAGTAAAGCTTTATTCCCCAATTCATCAGGATTAGCGGTTATGATGCCAGTCTTGATGAGGGGTCGTGCTGGAGTCAGACCGTTTTGATTCTTTGGGAGGCGTATGTCTCTTAAAGAGATTTTCCCATGGGCAAAGTTCATTATGATCAATAGATCGGAGTTGAGCAATAATTTTGTAACTTCGGAGTGAGGCTCACACCACTTTTCAGATGCTTCTGACTCATTAAAGGATTTTCCCCACAAAGTTTAATTTTAAAGTTGATTTTAATCCATAGATCCTGGAATAATAATTAATTTCCACAATTGGACGTGTTTAAAAAAAAGTTCCTGTTCTGAGATAATCTTATATATGTGCCCCTGCTATGTACTGTGTAATGGCCGTGTCTGACCATACAGGGACGTGGTGTGATCATACCACAGCTCCTGGGCAGGGGAGAAAGCAAAAGAGTATAAAGACATTACAGTACGGGATCAAAAATTATTCTTTCTTTGAGGTAAGCTGTGATCCCGTGCTGTACTGTCTGTATACTCCCATTTGCTTTCTCCCCTGCCCAGGACCTGTGGTATGATCACAGCATGTCCCTGTACGGTCAGACACGGCCATTACACAGTACATAGCAGGGGCACATATATAAGATTATCTCAAAACAGGAACTTTTTTTTTAAACACGTCCAATTGTGGAAAATATTATTAATCCAAGATCTATGGATTAAAATTGACTTTGTTTGTGGGGAAAATCCTTTAATGAGTCAGGAACATCTGAAAACTGGCGTGAGCCTCACTCCAAAAGTTGCAAACTTCTTACACATCTCCTGCGTTGTGAAAAAAAAGTGCAACTTTTCAAAGCCCTTAATGGCAAAATTCTGGAATAATCTCTTTTGAACCCCTCCACCCCAAAAAATAAACAATACATGGATTTTATTATTTTCTGTATTTTTTATTATTAATGTGGCGCCCTGCACTAGCCAGGTTGTCACAAGTACTACAACATGCACCCCCACCCCGAGATAGGTACATCAGTCACACACAAAATCCTTGTTGCCTCCCTCCAGGGGCTGATGTCCACACCAGGTGGGGTGGAGCCAGGCGGTTGGCCCCACCCACCGAGGAGTTCACAGTCCTGGAGGCGGGAAAAGGAAGTCAGTTGAGTTGAGATCAGTTCAGAGTGGAGGAGAGTGAAGTGGTAGTGGAGGAACAGACTGACCGTGTCCGGGTGTGTGGCCCGGGCACCAAGAGCAAGGTTGGCAAACGGTGGTGGCCGTCTGCAGGAGAGGCAGATCGACGCGGAACCGTAGGACCGGGGTCGGGCGGTGGCCCGCCGGTACCGAACCGGGGAGCGAAGAGAAGCCAGCACACTCAGGCAGGGCCTGCGGACCCCAACCAGGCTTGGAGCTGCTGTTAAAGGTCAAATCCGTTAGTGACCGGAACCCCAAGGGTTTCCAAACAGCCAAGACCCAATTGAAGGCAACCGTCCAACCAGCAAAAGGAAATACAGCTACCGCCACAGCTAGAGTTCCAAGGGCCAGAGCCTGCGGGCAAAAGGGGCTCCTCCGGCACACATACACGCCGGGGAGCGGGTTACCGGTGGGAATCCACCGGGACTGAACAAACACACACAGGTGCAGGGAAAGGCAGCCACCACCAACCGTCCGGGAGAAACTAGAGCAGCCGGCTGCGGGACCCGTCCATCCAGCCGTTTGTTTTACCAGAGACTTTGCATATCTTTGTGGCTGAATGAGTACAACTGTGCCATCCGGCACCGCGCCGCGCTGCCCCCGCGACCCTGCACCTCACCAACCCTGCACGCCCCCGTCACCTCACCGGGCCCCGGGACAACCAACCCCTACCCACGGAGGGGGAAAAGAACAACCCAGCTGCTCCCTGCCATCGCTCCCGGGAGACCCGTCACCAGCAGCGGTGGTGCCCCAACCTCACCACAAACCGTGGGTGGCGTCATGGACCAAATCCCCAAACCCAAACTACCCCCTTTTTCACTCACGGGCGAAGAGCGCTGCTCGAGTCCCCGGATCCGGCCCACTGCTCGAGCCACAGAGCAGCCATCGCAGCAGCGCCGGACCCGAGCGTTAGCGAGCGCAGCGGTGTCCTTCCCGCCCACGACAACTTGGCGTCACGAACAGGATCTTACCGTTCTACCGGCTGGTAGAAGTGCGCCTTGTGTCCTGCTGGCGGTGTCCGGACGAAAAATTTCGGAATCCGCCATCTTGCGCGCGGGGATTTTCCCGCTCGAGCGTCTTCTCGAGCAGTGGAGGCGCGAAAGCCGAAGCCCCGCCCCTGAAGAGGAGGTGCTGAGAAAAGACCAAGGGGGGGTGGAAACAAGATGTCTGCGCCCGACGGAGCCGCTGGAGGAGTGGCGGTCGCAGCCGCAGGGGCGCCCGTGGATGGAAATGGGCCAGGCCGTGCTCCAGCCGCACGAGCAGGGAAGGCCGCGGCCCCCGCCATTGCTCAGGTGATGCCGTTCTCCTTGCCCTATGTGCCCGGAGCTACCTGGCTACCGCAGTACGATGGGAAACCTGACGCGTTACAGGTCTTCCGGAAGAAGCTTAGCCCGGTCCTAGAACTGTATCCCCTGACCGATAAGCAACGTGCAGCGGTAGTGCTGGGGCAGCTGACTGGCGCGGCTGAGCAGGAGACTGAGACCTGGACCGAGGGGGACCGGTCCTCCGTGGCCACTATCTTTGAAAAGCTACAGATTGCCTTCGAGACCCGCACCGAAGCCGAGCTGCGGATGCAGTTTTATCAATGCCGACAGCGGCCTGCAGATAGTATCAGAGACTATGCCTTGCGCCTGAAAACCTCCCTCCGCACACTGAAGCGGGTGGATACCATTAATGATGCGGACAGCAACAAAATGCTAGTCGAGCAGTTCGTGCAGGGGATGGGATCCCCGGAGGACTGCAAGCAGCTCTGGCTGTGGGCCCTAAAACACCCTAATGTGGACTTTGCCGTGCTGAAAGAACGGGCCATCAAAGCTCTGCAGCCCCCAGCATCCGACGTCCCTGAAGCGGCCCCATGGCCAGCTGAGACGGCTCCCATCGTGGTGGCCCCTTCTCTCCCAGCTCCCTCGGCGCCTGCAGCCCCTGGCGGAATGATGGAGGAGCTGGCTACCCAGGTCTGTCGCATGGATGGAGACCTCGCCAAGATCCTCGCCGCACTCCATTCTCCGACAAGACCCAAGCCCCCGGGGAGGATGCAGCTCGCTGACAGCCCGGAGGACGTCCCTTGGATGCAGCGGAGAAGGGCCAATAACTCACGGTATGGACCTCCAATTTGTTACAGGTGCAGCAAGCCCGGCCACTACTCCCGACGGTGTACGTTAAACGAGCAACCCCTGGGGCCAAGGGCCAGTCCTCAGGAGTAGAACCCAGTGGCCCCCCAGACTGGCAGGATCGGTACATCGGAGCCCGGCCCATCATCCCTCTGGTAGTGGACGGCATCCCGCTGATGGCCCTCCTGGACACTGGATCCCAGGTAACCACAATACCCTACACCCTGTATCAGCGGTGACACTGACGGTAGCATGACACTGGTCGCAGCTGATGGACTCCCCTTGACCCAAGTGGGGTATAAACAAGTGGCCATGACCGTGGGACGGGCTGAGCTGCAGCACCAGGGAATGATTGTGATAATGAATGAACCCAGCGACCATAACCCAAAGGTAGTGCTAGGGACTAATGTGATGGAGCACTGCATGAGTGAGGTGTTGACCCTACTGCAGCAGCTGGCCGCCACAGCAGCGGGAGGCCGACAGAGGGCTGTGCAGCGTGAGATCCGGGCCTTGATGTATCGACAGCAAGTAAACTCAACAGGAGGGGAGATTGGGGGAGTGAGAGTGATGGATGCGGCCCCTTTGATTATGCCTCCCAGGAGTGAGATGATGATTTGGTGCAGGGCAGCGGTAGGTCCACAGGGGCGAGACTACCCAGCCATGGTAGAGCCCATGCCCTCCGAACACTGGCCCACAGTAATGGCCGCCAGAGGGGTGGTAGACGTCAAGAAAGGGAGAGTGCCCGTAAGGGTGTTAAACTGCGGAGAGGAGGAGGTTAGGCTTCCCCGGTACGCTACCCTCGCCAAGCTGCTTACTCTAGACCCCCACACCATCCAGGAGGCCGTTCCCCCGACCTCACCGCCTCCTGCCAGTCCCCACCCATCCCCGGGGAGGTTAGATGAGTGGTGTCAAGAGTTACATGTAGGCACTGATGATACCCCCACACATCACAAAGAAGGGGTATACAGGGTGGTACAGGAGTACGAGCAGGTTTTCAGCAAACATTCACTAGATTTTGGGCGGATTAAAGGGGTCCAACACCACATCCCCACCGGTGAGCATCCCCCCATTAAAGAGAGATACAGACCTATCCCCCCTGCACACTACCAATGCGCCAAAGACATGTTGAGGAACATGAAGGAGGCGGGGGTTATTCGGGATAGCTGAAGTCCCTGGGCCGCCCGCTGGTGCTGGTAAAGAAGAAGGATGGCACCATGAGGATGTGTGTGAACTACCGGAAGATTAACCAGATAACGCATAAAGAAGATGCCTATCCTCTGCCCCACATTGACGAGTCCCTGGCCGCGCTGAGAACCGCTAACTACTTCTCTACCCTACACCTCACCAGTGGGTACTGGCAGGTGGCCGTGGCACCGGAAGACCGAGAGAAAACCGCCTTCGCTATACCCACGGGACTCTGTGAATTCAACAGCATGCCGTTCGGGCTGTGCAACGCCCCTGGAACCTTCCAACGGCTGATGGAATGCTGTCTGGGACATCTGAATTTTGAGACCGTCTTGCTGTACCTGGACGATGTAATTGTATACTCGCAGACGTACGAAGCCCACCTGAAGCACCTGGTTGAGGTGTTCGCGTCCCTTGCCAAGTACGGGATGAAATTGAAGCCCTCCAAGTGCCATGTGGTGGGCGCGGAAGGCGTCGCCCCAGATCCCGAAAAGATCACTGCCATTCAGGAATGGCCGAGGCCGACCACGGTGAGAGAGGTAAGACAGTTCTTGGGGCTGGTGGGCTATTACCGTCGCTTCATTAAAGGATACACGAAGATGGCCGCCCCCATGCAGGACCTCCTCGTGGGACAGACCAAGGGTGGCAGGTCCCCTGGAACCCCGTTGGCGTGGGAGGAAAAGCATGAAGAATTCTTCCGTCAACTGAAGATGGCCTTGACTGAGGAAGAAATCCTGGCGTACCCCGACTACAGTCTCCCATTCATCCTCTACACCGATGCCAGTAATGTAGGCTTGGGAGCAGTTTTGTCCCATATCCAGGACAGAAGAGAGAAGGTGATCGCTTATGCTAGCAGGAAACTCCAACCTACAGAAAAGAATCCTGAGAACTACAGCTCTTTCAAGCTTGAGCTCTTAGCATTGGTGTGGGCCATCACCGAGCGATTCCGCCATTACCTAGCAGCGGCCAAGTTCACCGCTTATACGGACAACAACCCGCTAACCCATCTGGATACAGCTAAGCTGGGTGCATTGGAGCAGCGGTGGGTGGCCAGGTTGGCTAATTATGATTTCACCATCAAGTACCGAGCCGGCCGTAAAAATGCTAATGCAGATGCACTCTCTCGGATGCCCCACCTGTTGGGAGAAGGGCCGGATGATGATGACCTCAAAGAAATCGAGTTGCCCGCGTTCCACCGGCCACCAACCGAGAAGTTGCATGTCCATCAACAGCAAGTGAACTTAGATCTGCTGCCCAGCCAGGGGTGGCAAGAGGCCCAGGACCAGGCACCTGCTGTCCGCTTGGTCAAGACCCTGGTGGAACAAGGCTCTGCTGGAATAGACCCTGCCGCCCCCCGCCGAGGCCCAACGACTGTGGTGGGAACGAGCCCGGCTGTACCTGCACCAGGGGAAGCTGTATCGGGAATTTATCAACCCAAAGACCCACAAGAAGGTTCGTCATCTGGTGATTCCCCAGGCTAACGTGCCCACTGTCCTGCAGGCATACCATGACGGTGCCGGGCACTTTGGGTGGAAGAAGCTGGAGATGCTGTTGAGGGAGCGATTCTATTGGAGTGGAATGCGGGAGTCTGTGGAGGCCTGGTGCCGAGAATGTGGTCCCTGTGCACTGAGAAGAAAGGACGAGGCCAGCCAGAAGACCCCTTTGCGCCCAATCATCACACATCAGCCGCTGGAGCTGGTCGCCCTCGACCACGTGAAGCTCACCCCTAGCCGAAGTGGGTACACCTACGCTCTGACCATTGTAGACCACTATTCAAGATTCATGGTGGTTGTCCCAGTCAAGGACCTGACCGGCCGTACCGCCGCTAGAGCATTCCAAGCCTATTTCTGTCGACCGCACGGATACCCAGAGAGGGTGCTTATCAACTGGGGCCCGGCTTTCGAAGCGGAGGTGTTTCAAGAATTCTGCCAGTTGTACGGCTGCAAGAAAATGGCCAATGGCATGTGTGAGAAGATGAACCATCTGGTCCTGGGTCTCCTCAAGACACTACCGCTAGAAGAGCGGAACCTGTGGCCGGAAAAGCTACCTGACCTGGTCGATATGTAGAATAATATCCCTTCTAGGTCTACCAAATGTACACCGGCGTACCTGATGAGAGCTCGGCCCAGTCGGCTGCCAGTAGACCTGGAAATGGGTTTGGAAGCCCCAGAAGCCCTCCCTTCGACTGCTGGATGGGACACTCGGCAGAGGGCGCAGTACCGAGAGGTCCAAGAATATGTAGAGAAGAACTTGTGCCGGAGTCGGGGACAGCAGGAGCAGTGCTTCAACAGGAAGGCTCCTGCAGGTCCCGTTCAGCCTGGGGATGTAGTACTGAAGCGAAAGAGAAGAACCCATAAGCTGGACGATCAATGGGAGAAGATCCCGTATGTTATACAACCCACTGAATGGGGGAATGAGAAGGCCTACCAGATCAGTCGCGACCAGGGGAAGACTTTGGCCACGGTTTCCAGGGACCACCTGAAGAGGTGCCCACCGCCGTTAAGGGTGGCAACTGAATTGCCGGCCCCCAGGCCGGCTGGAGGGACAGAAAAAGAGGTAATCCACACCATGATGGGCGATTTCCTGGCAGATTGGCCTACGCAGAACGGCGCAGTGATTCTTCCAGTGATACTGTTCCCACAACCCTTGGAGGAAAAAGAGATGGAAGTAGCCGCTAATGAAGCCGCCAGTGAACCAGTGCCCAGGGATGCGCCTGTACCCAGCTCCCCTATGTCTCCGCCTGCCCCACACGATAGACGGGAAGAGGAGCCAGTTGTTTCCTCTGCCCCACTGCCTGTCACTGTTGACATTGGGCCCCGAAGGTCCACACATCCCAACCTAGGTCGACCCCCACTTAGGTACAGGGAAACTACCATTTAGGGGCATTATGTGTTGAATGTGTAAATAAGAAAGCGAATGACTGTGAATCAACCGAGCAAATCACCTGATTATCCGTCCTGAGAGAACCGTCCCCGTTGGGACTGGAGTTGTTGTCCCTTAATCAACCGTTGATTACCCCCCACCATGCATAAGAAACTGCTTATGAACATGCCTGAGAACTAGCAAGGCACCCAAGAACTTGTGGGGTTGTAAATATGTTGGGGTATGCTTTCCGTTACCGCCTCCGGAGAGGATGATTTGGAGGATGGGCCTGGAGGAAAGAGATGGCCCAGGCCCGCCACTACCGCAACCGGTGGCAATCCTCCGGGGGTCAGGGGTCCCCCATGGACGTGGGGTCCCCTGAAGTGACCGTCGGGTGGACTGGGGTCAAGGGGTGCTGCCCATTTTCTTAGGGGCAGCATCAGGGCCAGGTTGCTTGGGTGGGAGAGCGGAAGCCGTCCGTTTAATGTTAATAAAAATGTAAATATTTGTTTTTGCAACGTTTAAGTGACCTGCCTCCCGTATGGGAAGATTTTAAATGCATAAACTGTTGATGTTTTATGTTTTTACAGTTTAAAAAGAAAATAAAACCGGTGGTGGACGGGCAGCCCGCTGAAGTGGAGGAACAGACTGGCCGTGTCCGGGTGTGTGGCCCGGGCACCAAGAGCAAGGTTGGCAAACGGTGGTGGCCGTCTGCAGGAGAGGCAGAACGACGCGGAACCGTAGGACCGGGGTCGGGCGGTGGCCCGCCGGTACTGAACCGGGGAGCGAAGAGAAGCCAGCACACTCAGGCAGGGCCTGCGGACCCTGACCAGGCTTGGAGCCGCCATTAAAGGTCAAATTCGTTTGACCGGAACCCCAGGGGTTTCCAAACAGCCAAGACCCGATTGAAGGCAACCATCCAACCAGCAAAAGGAAATACAGCTACCTCCACAGCTAGAGTTCCAAGAGCCAGAGCCTGCGGGCAAAAGGGGCTCCTCCAGCACACATACACGCCGGGGAGCGGGTTACCGGTGGGAATCCACCGGGACCGAACAAACACACACAGGTGCAGGGAACAGCAGCCACCACCAACCGTCCGGGAGAAACTACAGCAGCCGACTGCGGGACCCGTCCATCCAGCCGTTTGTTTTACCAGAGACTTTGCATATCTTTGTGGCTGAGTGAGTACAACTATGCCATCCGGCGCCGCGCTGCCCCCGCGACCCTGCACCTCACCAACCCTGCACGCCCCCGTCACCTCACCGGGCCCCGGGACAACCAACCCCTACCCACGGAGGGGGAAAAGAACAACCCAGCTGCTCCCTGCCATCGCTCCCGGGAGACCCGTCACCAGCAGCGGTTGTGCCCCAACCTCACCACAAACCGTGGGTGGCGTCACGGACCAAATCCCCAAACCCAAACTACCCCTCTTTTCACTCACGGGCGAAGAGTGCCCCTCGAGTCCCCGGATCCGGCCCACCTCTCGAGCTATCGAGCAGAGCAGCCATCGCAGCAGCGCCGGACCCGAGCGTTAGCGAGCGCAGCGGCGTCCTCCCCACCCGCGACATTAATAATTCTAAATAATATAATAAATGAGAGTGGAGAAATAGCAGATACTGAGACACTGCAATGTGGTGTGTGTGTCACCAATAACACTCATCCCGGGTGACATGGTAGATATGTTGGTGAAATTACACCTTTACATTTCTAATGGCCGCTCAGGTTTATGGGGGTTCAGCATTTCCTCTAAAAAAATAGTGATTGTCTAACAAACTAGAAAACACAGTGGTGATCAGCATCAGTGATTCTCTCATTGTGTTTGGCCTTAAGCCCGCTTTACACGCTGCAATGTATCTTACAATGTGTCGGCGGGGTCACGTCGTAAGTGACGCACATCCGGCATTGTAAGGTACATTGCAGGGTGTGACAGGTACGGAAAATCCGTTCATCGCATACACATCGTACCTTTCTCTAAAATTGAACGGCAGGTTGTTCAATGTTCCCGAGGTAGCACACATCGCACTGTGTGACACCCCGGGAACGATGAACAGATCTTACCTACGTCCTGCAGCTCCCGGCTGACAATGCGGAAGGAAGGAGGTGGGCGGGATGTTTACGTCCCGCTCATCTCCGCCCCTCCGCTTCTATTGGCCGGCTGCCGCGTGACGTCGATGTGACGCCGATCGTCCCTCCCACTCCAGGAAGTGGACGTTCGCCGCCCACTGCGAGGTCGTATGGACGGGTAAGTACGTGTGACGTGGGTTAATCGTTTGTGCGGCACGTTCAGCAAATTGAACGTGCCGCATATACGATGGGGGCGTTGTAAATCAAATACGATATCGTATGCGAAATTGCAACGTGTAAAGCAGGCTTTACAGAGGTATTCCCATCTCCAAGATCCTGTCCCAATATTTAGTAGGTGTAAAAATAATTATATTCGCTAATGCCTCTAATCAGAAATGTAATATAGGTCTCCTGATTCGCTGTCGCTTACCTCATGTGCAGGTAATTACAGTAGCTTAGTTATCCATGGTTACAGCTCACTCATATGGTGACAGCCAGTTACTTAGGTGCTTGTGATCGTCACCATGGAAACCTAAACTGCAATGCCCTGCACATGAGGTAAGAAACATAGATAATCAGAAGAACTATACTACATTTCTACGTGGAGGTATTTGCTATTATTATTATAATTATTATTATTATTATTACACCTACTACATATTGGGATAGGATCTTGGAGATGACAATACCTCTTTAACCTGAGTTTTTTTAAGCCTTCTGTATTCTTGAGTAAGCTGCTGATTTTGCTGGGCAATGCCAGGGGTCAGCCACATATTTCTCTTACAGTAATCCATGATGTTTGTTTAGATGAATTGAAGGTAGGCGTGTCGCGGGCGGGGAGGGGGCCGCTGCTCTCACTACCACGCTCTGGTCCGGCGCTGCTGCTGCTTGCTGCTCGGTGGCTCGAGCGGTGGGCCGGATCCGGGGACTCGAGCGGCGCTCCTCGCCCGTGAGTGAAAGGGGATGGTTTTTGGGGTTTGGGAAGTCAGTCCGTGATGCCACCCACGGTTTGTGGTGAGGTTGGGACACCACCGCTGCTCTGGACGGGGATCCCGGGAGCGATGACAGGGAGCAGCCGAGATGTTTCTCTCCCCTCCGTGGGTAGGGGGTTTTGGTGGTCCCGGGGCCCGGTGAGGTGACGGGAATGTGGATGGCAGAGTTTGGTGAGGTGCAGGGTCGCGGGGGCAGCGCGGTGCAAGACGGCACGGTGGTACTCACTCAGCCAATAACGTATACGGAGTCTCTGGTAAAACAAACGGCTGGATGGACGGGTCCCGCAGGCGGCTGCGGTGGTCACTCCCGGTAGGCTGGCGGTGACTGCCTTTCCCTGCACCTGTAAAGTTCCTTTGGTTCCAATGGCTTCCCACCGGTAACCCGCTCCCCAGCTTGGATAGATGCCGGAGGAGCTCCTTTTGCCCGCAGGCTCTGGCCCTGGGAATTGTAGCCTTGGCGGTAACTGTATTTCCCTTCTCTGGTTGAGCGGTTGCCTTCAATCGGGTCTTTGTTGCTGGGAAACCCCGGAGGTTCCCGTCGCTAACAGATTTGACCGGTTTAACGGCGACTCCAAGCCTGGTCAGGGTCCGTAGGCCCTGCCGAATGGTGCTGGCTTCTCTTTGCTCCCAGGTCCGGTACCGGTGGGCCACCGCCCGACCCCGGTCCTACGGTTCCGCGTCGATCGGCCTCTCCTGCAGACCAACCAACCGCCTGGCTCCACGCCACCTGGTGTAGACATCAGCCCCTGGAGGGAGGCAACAAGGATTTGTGTGTGACTGATGTGCCTAACCGGGGTGTGGGGTGTGTTGTTGCACTACCTGTGACGTCCTGGCTTGTCCAGGACAGGCACACCAGTAGGCGGGACCAGGTGGAAGGAAATGCCCACCTAGGGGTCTAGAGAGTCCGGGGGGGGGGGGGAAGAGTGAGTTCAGGTTGAGCTTCAAGTGAGAGTTGAAGTGGAGAGTGAGAGTTGAGAGAGGAGAGAGTAAAGTGCAAGTGAGAAGCCAGAGAGGAAAGGCCGTCGGGGTTGGAGCCCCGGCGAGCTGGCTAGGTGGCAGACGGTGGTCCGTGTCTGACAGGAGACGGGAAGACGGCTGCCGGAGATCTGAGGTGGACAGGGACAGGGTAGGAGCCTGCCGGTACAGACACAGGAGAACCGACCCGGAAACCGTGCACAGAGGGGGTACCTGGACCCTGAAGCAGAGACTGGAACAACCGACTTTGTTAATTAACCAGTTGAGGACAGGATTACAGGTCCTGTCCCACACAAAGTCCCAATAGCAGACCAGCAGCCCACCGGGGGGGATAGGGCATCCGCCAGGGCCCCTTTAGATCCCAAGGGTCAGCGTCTGCGGGCAAGGCTCCCACCCGTAGTTCTGGGAGCGGACTCCTGAGTTCCATACCGAAAAGTCCAAACTAAAAACAGTTCAGAGGAAAGTGACACAGACCATCACCCCGGTGAGGGACCAGAATACACCCGGCCGCGGAGCTCTGGCCACTGCACCTTAGTTACACTGGACTTGTGTGATTTCTTCAATCGTGAGTAGCCTAACATCCCCGGTCCGACCGGGTTCGCCGGCCCCTGCAGCCACCATCCTCAGCACAGAGACACTGGGCCCCGGGGCATCCATCCCTATCCACGGAGGGGTTAACATCCAGCTGCCATCCCATCGCCCCCGGGTGCTCCCCAACAGTAGCGGTGGTGTCACATCTCACCACTAGACTTGAGCGATGTTCGAGGTTCGATATTCGCCAATTTCATGTTCGAATGATTTTACGGGTGCTTGAGATCGAATTCGAGCTTTTTGCTAAAAGCTCGACAGTTCGAGTAACGTTCGAGAATGGTTCAATCAACAAAAAGCCTAGCTAGTTACTAGCTGGCTTTTTACTTTAATAGTGTGAGTCACTGTGATTTACGCTATTAACAAATTTCAGCGTATAGTGTATGGGGGGGACGCGGTTTAGATCTGTGCTGCTGCTGAGTGCTGATATAATGCTGATTGCCATTTTTTTTTTCCTAACCGTGCGTGCAGTGGGGCGGGCCAGGCAGTCAGCCAATCACAGACACACACACAGCTAAGTGGATTTTTGCCAGACAAGCAAGTGCATGTGTCATAGGCTGTGCATGTCACATGTCCTTGCCTTATAAGATACTGCCATTTTCCCTGTCGCCGCCATTATCTGCCTTCTGTGTGTGGGTGACAGTCACCGCTCACGCTGCTGCTCCCGCTCCTGCTGTGTGCGCTATAGACATAGTGCAATCTACATCGCATTGTAGGGATTAGGGACTGCTGGTTATTTCAGCCCTTTTCAGGGCTGATTTCCAGGCGTTCATAGCCATAGCTGCTAGGCAGGTCTGTGCAAACGCTGTGTACAGCTTTAGATAACAACGTCTGACTTCCTCAGCTCAGGAAATTCCTTGCTGCATTTTTTCATTAGCAGGGATAGAAAGTGAGGCTTCCTTTCCTGTCCTGGTACCCACAGAACCCGGGCACTTTACCCACCTGCCCAGTTTTGCCACGCTTTTTTTTTGCCCAAAGAGCTGACACTTTGTGTGCCATCCTAAAAGTGTCTGGAATACTAAGTTAGTGTTCCTTTCTTGTCCTGGTACCCACAGAACCCGGGCACTCTACCCACCTGTACAATTCTGCCATGTTATTTTATTTAGCCAAAGAGCTGACACTTTTTGTGCCATCCTAAAAGTGTCTGGAATACTAAGTTAGTGTTCCTTTCTTGTCCTGGTACCCACAGAACCCGGGCACTCTACCCACCTGTCCAGTTTTGCCATGCTATTTTATTTGGCCAAAGAGCTGACACTTTTTGTGCCATCCTAAAAGTGTCTGGAATACTAAGTTAGTGTTCCTTTCCTGTCCTGGTACCCACAGAACCCGGGCACTCTACCCACCTGACCAGTTTTGCCACGCTATTTTATTTGCCCAAAGAGCTGACACTTTTTGTGCCATCCTAAAAGTGTCTGGAATACTAACTTAGTGTTCCTTTCATGTCCACTGACGCACAGAACCCGGGCACCCTACCCACCTGCCCAGTTTTGCCATGCTTTTTTGTTTGCCCAAAGAGCTGACACTTTTTGTGCCATCCTAAAAGTGTCTGGAATACTAACTTAGTGTTCCTGTGCTGCCAATCAAGGTACACCACATGTGCATTCTACACTCCTCTCCATTACTGCTACGCAATTTTTAACTGCAGGTAGTTCAGCCAATCTGTGATGAAGGTGCAGGCGTGGATATAATGTTGCCTTCATCCAAAGGTGGTTCTCTTGATGTCTGAGAGAGCTCAACACCACCCGCTGTTTCCACTTCCAAAACAACTGAGGACATGACAATCACACTCCCTGTTGTGGGTAAAGGGGTGGAAGGTCAGCGTGATAAAGCATGTGTGACTGCTGTCCCCACAGTCACAGAGGATGAAGAGCATGCAGATGCCATTGATGGGGCAGACGGTGGTTGCACCGCCCCGTTAGTCCGCATTGTAGCATAGTGACGTTTCCACTGTGACTTATGCGCTATCTTCCCACAGGTATGTCAATTCATCCATCCAACTTTCCCATGAACTGATCTGCTCTCCCCTTCTCTCTGCTGTGTGTTTTAATACATGGTATGTCAATTCATCCATCCAACTTTTCCAATATATCTGACCTGTTCCCTCTTTCTTCAATATCTCCCTGGCATGCTCCAGCATCTCACTGTGATCTCTCACCCCCTGTTCCCCACCTTACTTTTATGACCTTTGTTTATTTTGCCTATGTGAAGCTGCATCTGGCAATCTGATTGAGTGATCAAAGGGTTTTTGTTGCACCCCACCCCTTCACAGCTGATTGCACTTGTATGTGTATATACTGGGCCAACTAAAAGTCTGCACCAAGACAAGTATGCACCATATAAGTATGATGCATTGAATTAGGCCAGAATTGTGCCAGAAGTGTCCGGAAGGTGACTGCATACATAGTCACTGTAAACATTGTTTGTGTGTCTCTTAACTTTCACCTCTATAATACCTCACTTTCTACTGCACCCTCTGATCCCTAAACCCAGTAATGAACTTTTCATCTCTCCCTCCATCTCACCTTTCCCTCACATATTTTCTTCCACATTTCACCTAGTGTCTCCAGACACACACGGCCACCTCATGGCCTCTCCTGCTCCCACCTACTAACACTCTCACTGCTTCTCCTCACTGCTGGAGATATCTCTCCAAATCCTGGTCCCCCTCACCACATCCCTAATGTCACTTCAAACCCTCATCCACAATCTAACACAAATTTCCGCACCCTCTCAAACCTCATACCCATTCACCCAGCCCCGCTCCCCCAGTCCCACTAACAGGAGCTCTATGGAACGCTCGCTCTGTCTGCAACAAACTATCCTACATCCATGATCTTTTCATCACTAATAAACTCTCTTTCCTCGCCATCACTGAAACCTGGCTCACTCCCTCTGACACAGCCTCTCCTGCTGCACTTTCATATGGCGGTCTCCAACTCTCTCACACCCCCGCCCCAGCAACAAGCATGGTGGAGGAGTTGGTTTGCTCCTGTCCGACCAATCCTCCTTTTACACCAATTCCACTACCACCCTCTGTTACTCTCCCATCTTTTGAGGTGCACTCCGTATGCATCTACGCCCCCTCCAACCTTCAACTGGCTGTCATTTACTGCCCTCCAGGGCCAGCCACTGCCTTTTTTGATCATTTCACCACCTGGCTACTACACTTCCTTTCCACCGACATCCCCACCATCATTATGGGTGATTTCAATATCCCCATTGACACTTCCCACTCATCTGTCTCCAAACTTCTAACACTCGCTTCCTCCTTCGGCCTCACCTAATGGTCCTCTGCAGCTACTCACAAAGATGGCCACACGCTGGACCTCATCTTCACTCGCCTCTGTTCCCTATCCAACCTCTCTAACTCGCCTCTCCCCCTGTCTGACCACAACCTACTCACATTCTCTTCCCTCTCTTCGCCAAGTACGCAACCCCCCCTCCACAAACTTTCACACCCTCGCAGAAATATCAAACACATTGATTTACACGCCCTTTCTCAGTCCCTTCTCCCTCTCACAGACATTGCATTTCTACATGATGCAGATGCTGCTGCAACTTTATACAACACTACAATCTCTGCAGCTCTCGAATCAACTGCCCCCCTCACACACACCAAAACCCGCACAATCAACAGGCAACCCTGGCACACGAGGCAGACTAAAGAACTAAGACGGGCTTCCAGAATTGCTGAGCGCAGATGGAAAAGGTCTCATTTCACTGAGCACTTCATTGCATATAAAGAGTCCCTGACCACTTTCAAGTCCACACTCACTGCTGCAAAACAAACCTACTTCTCATCCCTCATATCTTCTCTCTCTCATAACCCTAAACAGCTATTCAACACTTTCAATTCTCTCCTCCGTCCTCCAGCACCACCTCCCTCTCCTCTCCTCTCAGCTGAAGACTTTGCCTCTTTCTTCAAGCAGAAGATTGACAACATCAGAGCAAGCTTTGGCCCACAAACACCACAGCCACTTCTCACAGCTACTCAGCCTTCTTCCTCCAAATCCAGCTTCTCTGCCATGACAGAAAACAATCTTTCCACTCTACTCTCAAGATCACATCTAACAACCTGTGCACTGGACCCGCTCCCATCCCACCTCATCCCCCAACATCACCGCAGTCCTCATCCCAGCCCTAACCCATCTCTTCAACCTATCACTAACAACTGGTGTATTCCCTTCATGCTTTAAACATGCCTCTATTACACCCATCCTCAAAAAGCCCTCCCTTGACCCATCCTCTGTGTAAAACTATCGCCCCATATCCCTTCTCCCCTATGCCTCAAAACTACTAGAACAACATGTCCATCTTGAACTGTCCTCATACCTCTCATCCTGCTCTCTCTTTGACCAGCTACAATCTGGCTTCTGACCGCATCATTCCACTGAAACTGCCCTAACTAAAGTCACTAACGACCTACTAACCACCAAAGCCAAGCAACACTACTCTATCTTCCTCCTACTGGACCTGTCCTCTGCCTTCGACACAGTAGACCATTCCCTCCTTCTACAGATTCTCTCATCTCTGGGCATCACAGACTTGGCCCTATCTTGGATTTCTTCATACCTAACCGACCGAACTTTCAGCGTGTCCCACTCTCACACCACTTCCTCATCTCGCCCCCTATCTGTCGGTGTCCCCCAAGGCTCAGTTCTTGGACCCCTGCTGTTCTCCATCTACACCTTCGGCCTGGGACAGCTCATAGAGTCCCACGGCTTCCAGTATCATCTCTATGCCGATGACACACAGATCTACGTCTCTGGACCTGACATTACCTCTCTACTAACCAAAATCCCACAATGTCTGTCTGCTATTTCATCCTTCTTCTCTGTGCGATTCCTAAAACGTAACATGGACAAAATAGAGTTCATTGTCTTTCCCCCTCCTCACTCATCTCCTCCAACAAGCCTTTCCATCAAACTTGATGGTTGCTCACTCTCCCCAGTCTTACAAGCACGTTGCCTTGGAGTAACCCTCGACTCTGCTCTATTATTCAAGCCACACATCCAAGCCCTCTTCAACTCATGCCGATTACAACTCAAAAATATCTCCTGAATCCGTGCTTTCCTTAACCAAGAATCAGCAAAAACATTAGTGCATGCCCTCATCATCTCCCGCCTTGACTACTGCAACCTCCTGCTCTCTGGCCTCCCTTCCAACACTCTTGCACCCCTCCACTCTATCCTAAACTCTGCGGCCCGCCTAATCCACCTCTCCCCTCGCTACTCCTCAGCCTCGCCACTATGCCAATCCCTTCACTGGCTTCCCATCACCCAACGACTCCAGTTCAAAACATTAACCATGACATACAAAGCCATGCACAACCTGTCTCCTCCCTACATCTGTGAACTAGTCTCCTGGTACCTACCTGCACGCAACCTCAGATCCTCACAAGATCTCCTTCTCTGCTCCTCTCTTATCTCCTCTTCCCACAATCGCGTCCAAGATTTCTCCCGTGCATCCCCCATACTCTGGAATGCTCTACCTCAGCACATTAGACTCTCACCTACCGTGGAAAGCTTCAAGAGGAACCTCAATACCCACCTCTTCCAACAAGCCTACAACCTATAATAGCCCTCAGTCCAGTAGACCACTGCGCAACCAGCTCTGTCCTCACCTATTGTACCATCACCCATTCCCTGTAGACTGTGAGCCATCGCGGGCAGGGTCCTCTCTCCTCCTATACCAGTCTGTTTTGTACTGTTAATGATTGTTGCACGTATACCCTCTTTCACTTGTAAAGCGCCATGGAATAAATGGCGCTATAATAATAAATAATAATAATAATTTAAAGTAGTGAACAGGGTGGGCTTCCCAGTATACAGCAAAACCACACACTAGGAAAAGGACTCTAGACAGTTGGGTTGATAAATGATTGTTTTACTTTCCCAAAACGAACAATAAGAACCATTCATAAAACTGAAAGAACAGAACAACCTATTCACAATTCCAAAAGCCTACACCCCTATGCTGCGACAATCGTAATGGCGATTTATACCCCATGCTCACCAACTTTTTCCTAACCAAGGGACTGTCTAAAGAGTTGCCTACTACCTGGTAATCCCTCTGCGTAGCAGGAGTAATTGTGTGTGTGCGTGTGTGTTTGCGTGTGTGTGTGTGTGCGAACACAACTTACCAGTGTCGCATCACAAGAGCTTACAACTTATCTACCTAAAAATAGACAAAACCCATTACCCCCCCCCGAATACCCTTGTTAGCTGAAGCCTCACAGATAAGGCAGATGATAAAGGTGGTGTCACACACAGCGACAACGACAACGCCGTCACTGCTACGTCACCATTTTCTGTGACGTTGCAGCGACGTCCCGTCGCTGTCGCTGTGTGTGACATCCAACGAGCTGGCCCCTGCTGTGAGGTCGCCGCTCGTTGCTGAATGTCCAGCTTCATTTTTTGGTCGTCGCTCTCCCGCTGTGACGCACAGATCGCTGTGTGTGACAGCGAGAGAGCGACGAAATGAAGCGAGCATGGAGCAGGAGCCGGCATCTGGCAGCTGCGGTAAGCTGTAACCAAGGTAAACATCGGGTAACCAAGGTGGTTACCCGATATTTACGTTAGTTACCAGCCTCCGCCACTCTTGCTGCCAGCGCCGGCTCCTGCTCTGTGCACATGTAGCTGCAGTACACATCGTGTAATTAACCCGATGTGTACTGTAGCTAGGAGAGCAGGGAGCCAGCGCTAAGCAGTGTGCGCGGCTCCCTGCTCTCTGCACTGTGACATGTAGCTGCAGTACACATCGGGTTAATTAACCCGATGTGTCCTGTAGCTAGGAGAGCAAGGAGCCAGCGCTCAGTGTGCGCGGCTCCCTGCTTTCTGCACATGTTGCAGCACTGTCGTTATGATCGCTGCTTCGGCTGCTGTGTTTGACAGCTAAGCAGCGATCATAACAGCGACTTACAAGGTCGCTGCTACGTCACAGAAAATGGTGACGTAACAGCGACGTCGTTGTCGCTGTTGTTTAGTGTGACCCCAGCTTTACAGTGTGAATGCAAACCAAACAGCTCATCAACACAGTCCTGGAAATCCTGTAAAGCAACACTCAATGCAAACATGTGTCGCTGTCCCTCTATGAGTTTAACTGTAAGTGACAATTTGACAGTGCAGAGGCAGCAAGTCTTATTGTCTATATAGTCGGCCTAACCAGAACAGATATATGTTTTGCTAAGAAAACAAAGTGTTGCGTGCATGCATCACTGTCTGGTCCCAGCCTACCGTACCCGGGTACTATTGTCGCAGGCGGAGGGGACGCGCTCGCTGCGCTTGGGTCCAGGGCTTCTGCTGCTGTTGCTCGGTGGCTCGAGCGGTGGGCCGGACCCGGGGACTCAAGCAGCGCTCCTCGCCCGTAAGTGAAAAGGGGTGGTTTGTTTAGGGAGATAGTTCGTGACGCCACCCATGGGTCGTGGTGATGATGGCACCACCGCTGCTGGTGACGGGGATCCCGGGAGCGATGGCAGGGAGCAGCTAGGATGCTATTCCCTCCATGGGTAGGGGTTGGTGATCCCGGGGCCCGGTGATGATGCGGGGAGACTGGATAGCTGGGGTGCAGGGTTGCAGGGGCAGCGCAGAGCGGTGCCGGATGTCACTGTTGTACTCACTCAGACAGAAGGTCACAAAGTCTCTGGTAAACCAAACTGCCGGATTGACGGGTCCCGCAGCCGGCTGCAGTGTCTTTGCTCTCCCTGGACAGGTGATGGTGGCTGTCTTACCCTGCACCTGTGTAGACTGTGTTGACTCCAATGGTTTCCCAACGGTAGTCCGCTCCCCGGCGTATAGGTACCGTAGGAGCCCTTTTGCCTGCAGGCGCTGACCCTTGGATCTCTAGCCTGTGGCAGTGGCTGTATATCCTCACGGTGTGGACTGTTGCCTTCTAGCGGGACTTGGGTGTTAGGAAACCCCTGGGGTTCCGGTCACTCTCGGATTTGACCGTTGTCGGCAGCTCCAAGCCTGGTCGGGGTCCGATGGCCCTGCCTGTGTGCTTAACTTCACTCCGCTCCCCGGTTCGGTACCGGTGGGCCACCGCCCAACCCCGGTCCTACGGTTCCGCAGAGATCCGCTAACTCCTGCAGACGACCACCAACGTCTGCCGACCTTGCTGTCAGTGCCTGGTCTCCTACCCAGGCACACGCAGACGTTTTACTCCTCTCACTTTCGCCTCCAAAACTAATCTGACTCCTTTTCCCGCCTCCAGGCCTGTGAACTTCTCGGTGGGCTGGGACAACCGCCTGGCTCCACCCCACCTGGTGTGGACATCAGACCCTGGAGGGAGGCAACAAGGGTTTTTGGTTGACTGGTGTAACTATCCAGGGAGGGGGGTGTGTGTGTTGTTATGTCTGTGACTACCTGGCTAGTCCAGGGCGTCACATTCCCCCTTGGTGAAATGCAGACTGTCCGCGGGCTGCCTGTCCATCACCGGTTTTATTTTGTTTCTGCAAAATATAAATTAACATGTAGACATTCAACATATGCATTTTTTTTCATTCTTCCCTTATGGGAGGCTCGGTACTTTAACGTTGCAAACGGTAAACATTTTTATTTAAACGGACGGGTTCATGTTCCTCCGCTCCCCCACCCAAGCAATCTACACTTTGATGCTGCCCCTAAGAAATGGGCAGCACCCCTTTACCCCAGTCCTGGTCCAGGCTGCCCGAGCGGGAATGAGTACGGTGTCTCGCACCCGGCTTGTATTTCAGGGGACCCCACGTCCAGGGGGACCCCTGACCCCCGGAGGATGGTCACCGGTCCTGGTGGTGACCGGACCCCAGCCTACTCTGCTGCGGGTCCTCCCTCCAATCTGCCTCTCCGGAAGCGGCAACGGATCACAGCCCACAAACTATTTACAAGACCACTAGTTCGTGGTTGGCCTGCAAGTACTTGGCCTTGTCCATGAGCAGTTTCTCACGTGGGCTGTTTTGGGTAATCACATTGATGGTCCCAACGGAGACAGCTTGTCTTACAACGGATGGCAATCAGGTGAGACTTCAGATTGATTAGGGTTCATTCAACGGAAAACAGGGTGCTGAGGGTCCCAACGGGGACAACTGGGTTGCAACGGTGGACCGCTGCCACTATTTGAGGTCGCCCTCCTCATAGGCCTCCTCCAACTCAACATCCGGACGGCACGGTGGGGGAGGGGACTGGGACCGCCTCTGGGCACTGCGGCCTACCCTCTGCTTGACATCCAGGGCAAACCAGCCCCTCTCCCCGCAATGTCGGGTGTAAGTCACTAAGTCGCCCAGTTGTAGATCGCGACCAGGATGACCAGTTGGCAGGTGAGAGTTCACGTCTTGGCGGGCCACGAATATCTCGGCCTCCAGGCCCGGTTCGTACACGAAGCCGTATACCCGCTGAGGGTCAAACCGCCTCACCTTGCCTTCATGCAACGGGCCCCGCACCCGAAAGGTGGCATTGCGGAGATTGTCCTTCTCCTTTATGACATGTGCCAGCACTTCGGCCTTCTGCTGCTCCCTAGAGGCAATTTCCTGGCCCAGCTGGCTCGGCTCCCTGTCCCAGTAAGGGGCGTTTGCATGCCCCTGCGCGCGGGTTGGACCCCGCTGGATTTCGCCCACACCGGCCACGACCGGTAATCTCTTGTGGGGGTCCTGCGGTGACGTGGCCTGGGCTCCTTTGCAGCGACGACCCGGCGCAGCCTCACCCGAGGAGTGGGGTTCAGGGACAGCAGGCCTCACCCGCTGGGCCTTCCGGTTCATGGCTTCAACCTCTCCAGTAGCCGGACGGACTGCCGGGGCCGGGACGGTCTCAGGTGCAGCCGCTTCCGGGGCCGACGGCTTCTTTTCGCGGACGGGCACCTCCCGCGGGATCTTCCATGGCAGCAGGAGGGATGCGGGCCATTCACAGACAACGCCTACAGGCTGGTCCTCCAGGGTGGACGGACTGGGTTCCGCTGCTGGTGTCGGGGACAGCAAGCCTAGTGGTGAGGCGGCAACAGCCGATGCGGGTGGCGGGGGAGGCAGCAGGGTGAGCGGGCGCAGACCGGGCCCCTCAGCCGCAGCAACCGGTCCTTCAGGGACACAGGGGCGTGGGTCGTCTACCCGCTCCTCCAGCACTGTCTCCACCTCGTGTCTCCGCACGGCCGCCGCTACCTCCTCCATTTCAGCCACCCACCGCTCCATCAAGAATCGGACTTGGGCCTGCAGGCGGCAGCACATTTGCGCGGTCCGGGCCTCCACCCACGCCGCTGTTCCTGGCGTGGGCTCCAGGATCTCTGCATGGCCGGACGGGACGGACATGTCAGCGCTTGTGCTTCCAGGAACTGGATGTATCGCAGAGTCCTGGCGTCCCTGCTCTTTATCCCTGCGGTTACATCAGGCAGATCCTCACCCGCCCCCCCTTGGTTCTTTCTAGCACTTCCTTCTGCTGGGGGGCGGGGCTTCGTTTTCGCACCTTCCCTGCTCAGGGAAGACGCTCGAGTGGGAAATCTTCGCGCCAAAGATGGCGGAACTTCAAATTTTTCGGCCAGACGCCGCCGGCGGGGACTGCAAGGCGCACTTCTACGGGTAGGTAGATTGGTTCTATCCTGTTCGCAGATGCCAAGTTGTCGCGGGCGGAGGGGACACGCTCGCTACGCTCGGGTCCGGGGCTTCTGCTGTTGCTGCTCGGTGGCTCAAGCGGTGGGCCGGACCCGGGGACTCGAGCAGCGCTCCTCACCCGTGAGTGAAAAGGGGTGGTTTGTTTAGGGAGATAGTTCGTGACGCCACCCACGGGTCGTGGTGATGATGGCACCACCGCTGCTGGTGACTGGGATCCCGGGAGCGATGGCAGGGAGCAGCTAGGATGTTGTCCCCTCCGTGGGTAGGGGTTGGTGATCCCGGGGCCCGGTGATGATGCGGGGAGGCTGGATAACTGGGGTGCAGGGTTTCAGGGGCAGCGCGGCACAGTGCCGGATGGCACTGTTGTACTCACTCAGACAGAAGGTCACAAAGTCTCTGGTAAACCAAACGGCCGGATGGACGGGTCCCGCAGCCGACTGCAGTGTCTTTGCTCTCCCCGGACAGGTGATGGTGGCTGTCTTACCCTGCACCTGTGTAGACTGTGTTGACTCCGATGGTTTCCCAACGGTAGTCCGCTCCCCGGTGTATAGGTACCATAGGAGCCCTTTTGCCCGCAGGCGCTGACCCTTGGATCTCTAGCCTGTGGCGGTGGCTGTATATCCTCACGGTGTGGACTGTTGCCTTCTAGCGGGACTTGGGTTTTAGGAAACCCCTGGGGTTCCGGTCACTCTCGGATTTGACCGTTGTCGGCAGCTCCAAGCCTGGTCGGGGTCCGATGGCCCTGCCTGTGTGCTTAACTTCACTCCGCTCCCTGGTTCGGTACCGGTGGGCCACCGCCCAACCCCGGTCCTACGGTTCCGCAGAGATCCGCTAACTCCTGCAGACGACCACCAACGTCTGCCGACCTTGCTGTCAGTGCCTGGGCTCCTACCCAGGCACACGCAGACGTTTTACTCCTCTCACTTTCGCCTCCAAAACTAATCTGACTCCTTTTCCCGCGTCCAGGCCTTTGAACTCCTCGGTGGGCGGGGCCAACCGCCTGGCTCCACCCCACCTGGTGTGGACATCAGACCCTGGAGGGAGGCAACAAGGGGTTTTGGTTGACTGGTGTAACTATCCAGGGAAGGGGATGTGTGTGTGGTGTTATGTCTGTGACTACCTGGCTAGTCCAGGGCGTCACACTATGGTGTCCAGTTGCCATAAATACAGACTTTACGCTCCTCTCACGGTAAACAATATAGACAGCACCGGAAGAATGTCGGTCAGTGGCACAGGATGCTGCTCACAGGCGTTACGGTCCTCCTTACCAAACTCCAACACGACTCCCCTTACAATTGACCGAAGTGTTTCCGCGGGGGCTCCTTGCTGTAACACACACCTTTAGCTTTTCCTTCTGTTCATAGACAGCATCTCCTCCGCTCTCCAAGTCCACAGCCGAAGACTGTTTTGCTATTGCTACAGTGACCAGACAAAGGCAGATGCAAAAAAACAGCTGCCCCTTGTGTGTAGTGTGCCACAATGCATGCAATGAATGGCAAATAAGCATGTTGCATTGACAGTGGATAAAGCTGATCAATACACCCTCACGCTATCAATTCATGTGACACTTGTGACAAATGTGACACTTCATGGACAAAGTACTCTAAAGGCCACTTTACACACAGATAAATCTGCAGCAGATCTGTGGTTGCAGTGAAATTGTGGACAATCAGTCCCAGGTTTGTGGCTGTGTACAAATGGAACAATATGTCCATGATTTCACTGCAACCACAGATCTGCCAAAGATTTATCTCTGTGTGTAAAGTGGCCTTAAGTAGTGAGTTTTTAGCCTCTACTTAGAGATTGGTGAAAAATCTTACAGATGACATGACTTGGGTGATCCTTTGCGATGTCAAAAAAGCCCCAGGCTAAACAAGGCTTACAGTCCATGTGACCTGCAGAGCCACCACGACTTCTGCTCAGAGGCAGAGTTGTGGCTGAGGATTCAGTTGTTGACGTGCTTCCAGTACTTTGTCTCTGTCCAGGAAGACGCAACGTAACCTTGTCATCAGTAGCATCCTCCTCCACCTCCTCTGCTGACCTCATCGACTGGCTGACTTTGGTTTGAAAGTAAGTGGGGTCTCCAACCTCATCATCACCCTGTGTGTTTTCACTCCCCTTGTCCTGACTCCTCCGAGCCAAGCTCTTCCTCCCCTGACCGAATAGTAAAGTTGTCGTTCCAATCAGGTATCTGAGTCTCCTCAGCATGTTCCCCATTGTCTCCACCAGGATAATTTACAGTTTGGGAATGAGGGTGTACATTATGATTAGCACCTTCTTCATCGGGTCCTGGATCCGACTTATAAAGCTTCTGGGCATCAGTACAGATCATTTCCTTGTCTGGACTCACTGCAGCTTTGGGGCAGACCTCTGATTCCCAGGCTATTGTGTGACTGAACAGTTCTGCAGACTCAACCATCTCTGTTACCCCATACTCAGCAGGGCTGGTGGAAACTTGAGAGCTGTTAGGAAGCAAGTGCGATTGGGTTGACACCACAGAGGAATGTAGTATTTGGGATATTGAACTTGAGGTGGAGGAGAGGCCACTTTATGGAGCACTTGAGATCCATTGAAGCAGCTGCTGTTTTGCTGGCTCATCTACATTTGTTAGCGATGGTCGTGTCCAGGAAAAAAGGGATCATAGATTATCCACGGGAAGAAGTACACCTGTTATTTTGGCTGGTAGTTGGTGTTCCGAAACGGTGCCTCCGTAAACGCAAGCAGACTGCTGCGGTTCCAGTTGCGCCCAGGCGTCACCTGCCATTTTGGGCTGTGCCTCGGGTTGTCCAGCTGGCTGCTTTCTCCTCCACGTCTAAGTGTGGAGAGGTGGCTAGTGCGCATGCGTGTGCCGATTTACCCCAGCCGCAGCCTAAGTCCACTGTTTTGCCTAGTGAGTATGCTCAGCCTGACTGTGCCATTCCTGACTGAGGCTAAGTCCTCAGTTTGGGCTACAGCGCATGCTCCCACACTTACTGCGAAAAGACTCTTTGCACAGGTACTTGGACTCCATGCCGTGTCTCAGTCCTGTGTTGTGCCTAGACAGCATGCTGAAGCTGATAGTCTTTTTTCTGAGACTGTTGTTCATGCTACTGAGCATGCTCAGGCACTTACTGCATCAGAGTCTAGGTCCGGGAATGAACTCTTTGGCCCTGCCCTGTCAGGTGTCCTGATGACGTGGCCAGGCCACTCCAGACTGGCTTGCAGAGGCCCGACCCTATGACTTGTCACCTCATTATTGTTGGTCAGACGATGACTGGTGAGGTGTTTGGGTCGTGGCTGCCATGAGGTCATCATTGAAGTGGCGGTTCCAAATAGGCCGCTGGTTATGCCACTGATGACGTGTCACTCTGCTTTTGTCTCCAGGAGGTGCATTGTGGTTCACCCTGGGTTGGGGCGGACCCAGGTTATAAAAGGGGCTGGAGCTAACAAGGAGGTGCGCAGTCTTCTATTATGCTCAGAAAGAGCACACCTCCATGTGTTGAACCCATTGCGGCTTTAGGCCAGAGGTAGGCAGAGATAGGGCGTCGGTGCAGGCCATCACCACAGTTGGTAACGCAGAATGGTTAAGACCAGTTCCTGTCCTACCAGTCCTGTTAGTGCAGCCCAGTGGCATTAACTGGGCTGCTGCTGCTGATGCACCTGGTGTCCACAGGTGTGGCCCCTACGCACACGGACAGCGTACCCAATGGCCCCTGTGTTGTTAACTGGGAGTTCCTGTGCTGGGTGTGTGGACCCTGTGACGCTAACAGGGTTCCCAGTCTCCAGATCCGAGTGTCGTCTAACTCGGTTCAGGCTACTATTAGTTTCATAGCCACCCAGCTCTGTATCCTCCGCCTAACCTTCGTGTTGCCAGCATCTCCTTTTCCATCTGTGAGCATGGTGGACCCCGACTGGCGATTGGGATATATACCACCTTATCCTAATCTGCCAGTCCCCCCGTAACAGATGGTGTTTCTTCAGCAGATGTTACTGTTGCTTAACCACCAAACCCACGGACACAAACTTTTTTATACTTTCCAACACACCTGTTCCACTTTCCACCAGCATATGGCCTTTTGCCACTCATTTTGTATATTTACTAATTTGCAACTCTGCAGGGACACCATAGTCAACGCTGTCTCAGCACAGCAGCCAGCCCTCGGTCCCTCAGATGTAGACAAGTAAAAGACCATTTCCTACTAGCCATGACAAAATGTTGTGATTCACTCTGTGCAGCACTGGTGTTTAGTGGAAAAGCCGAGCTAAGATTACGTACCTGCTTCTGCTGATACTCCTGCATATGTGCGTCCCTTTGTACGGCAGGATTTATTTTGCCAATTTTTGTCTTGTACCGGGGATCTAACAGTGTGGCAAACCACGAGTCAACATTACTTCGAATTAGGACAATCAAAGGGTCATGTTGTAGGTAGTGCAGCAAGAAGGCGCTCATGTGTCTTGCGCATCAAGGAGGAACAAGTCCTTGCTGTGTTGGTTGCGGAGAGGTGAGAATCATGCCTCCTTCCTCTGCCCTCTCCCCCCAACCTCGCACAACCGAAATGTGAGCAAGCTCTTCCTCATCTGCTCAGTCTTCCATGCCCATCACCAGTTCGTCCTCCATTTCTTACTGGGCTCTTACACCTTCCTCAACAGTTAGGCTGATACTATGCGCCCTTGTTAATCCATCTCCCCCACTGTCCCATGCCTGCCACCTTGGTGCTACTGACCGTCTGGACCTTGTAGATGTTGTTATCTCTTGCGCATATGACTCCTCCTTTACTTCCTCCCATTCCTCTTGTCCCACCACCTGACTATGAATGATGTTTAGAGTGTGCTCCAGCATGTAATGACCGGAATTGTTATGCCAATGATGCCAACGTCAGCGCCAAACATCTTCGTCACCATTTGTAAACTTCGAAGAAGGGTGCATAGGTCCTTGATCTGAGACCACTCCAGCAGCGTGATCTGCCCCACCTCTGGATCTCTTTAGCCCAGGCTATACGTCATAACTATTGCAGCAGGGCTCGCCGGTGCTGCCACAGACACTGCAACATGTGCAGATTCAATTTCCAGCGTGTCGGCACATCGCATTTCAGGCGGTGAACCGCCAGACCGAAAGACTTCTGGAGCGATGCAAGTTGTTGAGCTGCTGGGTGTGAATGGTGGAAGTGAGCACATAGCAAGCGTGCTCGCTGCAGAGTGCCTTATAGGCCGGGATGGTGGTTTAAAAATTGCTGGACAAACAGGTTCAACACGTGAGCCATACAAGGCACGTGTGTCACATTGCCCTGACAAAGGGCCGCACCCAGGTTTGCATCATTGTCGCACACGGCTTTTAAGTCACCACCGGAGTCCGCTCCATCAATTTGTACTCCAGTCGCCAGGTGACAACGTGTTCCTTTCGTAGATAGTGATGATGGGAAAGGAGTCGATGGCTTTCTATCCCCCTCTTTTTTTGCTCGGATCTGCACTCCCCCCATTTGGCACAGGTGATTTTAATCAGCAGGAGGCTACAAGAGGGGTCAGCCTTTTTTTGCTCCCAGTCCACATATGGGAGCCAGTGGGAGGTGAGTGTGCAGCTCCTCTCACTGAGTGCTGGTACTGTGTAGTGGCCGCTGTTGTGGTGGTTTCGTGACAGTGGAGCAGTGCGGCCTGGAGCCTTGGGGGCTTTGCCTTGCAGCATGGGTGCTGTGAGGCACCAGGTCGCCTGCCCTGCTGGTGCTTTGTCGCTGCAGCAGTGGTTGGTGCACAGTGCCGCACTATAAAGGTTTAGGTTAGGGACCCACTCAAGAGGTTTGCCGTGAAGTGGCAGTGGGCTTAATACAATCTGATCAGAATAGTAACAAAAGAACCTCATGTTCTGTTTATTAATTTTTTGCCTAGCAGCATTAGATCATTGTATTTTTTTGGGATGTGCGATCCATGTCTTTTTCTTTATAGCATGTTATACAACATTCTATCCCCCTCTTTTTTTGCTTGGATCTGCACTCCCCCCATTTGGCACAGGTGATTTTAATCAGCAGGAGACTGCAAGAGGGGTCAGCCCCTTTTTTTGCTCCCAGTCCACATATGGGAGCCAGTGGGAGGTGAGTGCGCAGCTCCTCTCACTGAGTGCTGGTACTGTGTAGTGGCCGCTGTTGTGGTGGTTGAATAGCCAATAGCAGCGGAGGGGCGGAGATGAGCAGCATGTAAACATCCTGCCCACCTCCTTCCTTCCGTATAGCCGCCGGCGGCAGGTAGATGTTCCTCGCTCCTGCGGCTTTACACACAGCGATGTGTGCTGCCGCAGGCACGAGGAACAACATCGTACCTGTCGCGGCAGCGTAATTATGAAAACGTCGGAGCCTACACCGATGATACGATAACGACGCTTTTGCGCTCGTTAATCGTATCATCTAGGATTTACACACTACGATGTCGAAAGTGGCGCCGGATGTGCGTCACTTTCGATTTGACCCCACCGACATCGCACGTGTGATGTTGCAACGTGCAAAGCCGCCCTAACACTTAAATTGTACCAGCAAGAAACAAGAACTGACAAATTTCCATTGATGGAAAAATATAAAAGTTTTTGGGATTCAGAAAATGGCGACACAAAGCAATTTTTTCTATTTTATAAAGATCATCATTTTTCTTTCACGACTAGATTATTGAAACCTCTCCTAATTTTGGTATTTCTGCACCCGTACTGGGCTGAGGAGCAGCAGTGCCAGGTCAGCTTTATGGGGTAATAAATGCTGTAAATGCAAAAAGTGATTTCAGTAACAATAAAACAGAAGAATCTTTGCAGGTTTGCTATCGCTATAATTGCTCTGACCCGGAGAATAATTTTTCTGGGTAAATTTTACCACAGAGTAAACTCTGTAAGAGCAAGATTCTTTATTCCATGCGCCCCCCCCCCCTTATCCCCCCTCTCAAAAAAAAAGGTGGACTTACACTTTTTTCCCCCCATTTTTTTTTTTTGTTTAATTTTATTTTTTTGTTCCTTTTTTCCACTACAACATGTACAATAGTCACATATTTCATTTATGAAATTCCCCACAATGAAGTGCACATGCCGCCCTGGTTCCTGACCATTCTCTGGCTGCAGAAGGAAATTATTAGCAAGTTATTGCTGCTGCAATGTACACCATCACCGGCCGCAGTGCGGATACTACACCTGATCACTGTGCCCATTGATTGCTATGAAAGACTCCTGCGTTGATAGGAGGGGCTGCTGATAAGTCTTTGGATTTACCAAGAAAAAAAAGAGATAGGATGATGAAACTTTACATTTATTCCATATACTCTCCACTGATGTCAGCACACTTCTTACATCGGTATTCTAGGTTCTGTATGCCTAGCAAAAAAGTAGGATTTCGGTTGTGCCTCAAACCAGACATCCATACCAGCCATGGCATCAGAAATGGTGTGAAATTTGATACCCTTGAGGTAGTTCTTCAGGTTTGGAAACAGATGATAGTTGGAGGGAGCTAGATCTGGTGAATAAGGTGGGTGGTCAACCAGCTGCAAACCTAGCTCTGCCAGTTTTGCTTTGGTCACTTGTGCAGTGTGAGCGGAGGTGTTGTTGTGACGCCCTGACGGGTCAGGTAGTCACACTTAGGCCCCCGCATAACACCCTTCCATCACCTAGGTTACACACAGCCAACCAGAAACCCTAGTCACCTCCCCCAGGAAAAGACAGGCACATGAGTGGGCGAGACCAGACGGAAGGAAACGCCCACCTAGGGGTCTGGAGAGCCCGGGTCAGGAAAAACAGGAGTTGAAGTTTAGCTTTGGAGTGGAGTGGAGTGAGTCCAGGCCTGTGCTATAGGCCTGAGGCTGAACTGACAGGTGTCAGGGTCGGAGCCCTGACACATTGGCTAGGTGGCAGACCGTGGGCCCGTAGCTAGCAGGAGACGGGAAGACAGCTCGCAGAACCGAGGTGGACCGGGGCAGGGTTGGAGCCCGCTGGAACCGACATCGGGGACCCGACCGGAAGCCGTGCACAGAGCAGTGCAGTGTTATTAATGACCCGTAGTTCCCAGCGCCATTGATTTTAGTGTAAGCAGGTTTTTGCGGCAAATCACTGTAAAGTGCGGGGTTAAAAATTCTCATCAAAACATAGTCTGTGACGTTCCCTGGGTCACATTTCGTGATTGTAAATGTGACGGTGCAAATTCCTTTATTGGACGGACGGACACACACACACACACTCAGCTTTATATATTAGATTATACACCCTACATATGCCCTGTACATGTCACGTATAGTGTGTAATGTAATGTAATTCTGAATATTGACCTGCCATATCCTAAAGGTGTGTAATATGCGCTCTGTTAGGATTTCACTTGCTGATTCGAGTAGTTGTCACCTGATCACTCACATGCGATTTGCAATGTGTGGTCATCTGCCGAATGACGTCTCCTCCTGTTTCTCTCAAATTGAAAATGATAACAATGAGAGACGCAGGAGGAGACGTCATTCAGCAGATGACCCCGAGTCTGCAAATCACTTGTGAGTGATTTCATTGGCAAATTAAATCCTAACAGTGTGTATTACACATTTTGTGGGTTCGACCAGTCAATGTGCAGCAGAGCAGGGAGACGCCATTGGGCACTGAGGATCACGCTTACGTTTTCATGAAATATCTAATGTTTTCATCCCTTGTCCAAGGCATTGCACTATTTGTTGCTTTTTGGCAGCAGAGAGATCCTTTTTCTTTCTCATATCACTTGAAAACTGTGGCCTGCTTAATATTGTGGAACATCCTGTTTTCCTTTTATTGGGCTCACCTGGAAACTAATTATCACAGGTATCGGAGATTGATTTCAGTGATCCAAAGAACCCTGAAGCACAATTCCATCAATGAGTTTCATTTAAGAGAAAAAAAAATGAATCGGCATGACACTTAAATCCAATTTGCATAATTTGGAACATGGGGTAGATGCTGTCAGTGCACCCTGCCAGAACGCTGTACACCTCTGCCTGCTAAGGTATTCACTATAATGGGTGATCCTGCACTGAGCTGTACAATTTATGATCCTCTCCATATGCTGCTGCCTTCTGCTGATCTTACATAATTGTGCTTTAGCCTTACTGTATATCACTGCTCTCTTCTGCTTATTATGACGTTTAATATGACGTGTTTTATATATATATATATATATATATATATATATATATATATATATATATATATATATATATATATATATATACACATACAGGGCTGTATTTTGGCTTCATGCTGCCCTAGGCACTTTAAGTGGTTGCGCCCCTTAGTGATAACATAAAACTGAGTTTTCGCACACGACATCTGTTTAAGGCAGATGTACTCTGTAAAACACTTTAAAAAGTATCAATGAGAAATGAAGGGCACTAACCCCTCAAATGGGGATCACCACAGGCACATCAAAACATAGCAGGAGTATAAAATATTCCCACCACACCGTCCCCACTTATATACTGTGACTGTCACACTGCCCCTAATAAACTAAAACACCACACTGTCCTCACTTATAAGTTATACCCACCACACCTTCCTCGATTATGAAATATGATCTGTACATTGCGAGGGAGCAGCATGATGTGAGGACAATGTCCCATGCATACTGTCCCCTCCTCACAATGTCCCATGCATACTGTCCCCTCCTCACAATGTCCCATGCATGCTGCCCCCTCCTCACAATGTCCCATGCATGCTGCCCCCTCCTCACAATGTCCCATGCATGCTGCCCCCTCCTCACAGTGTCCCATGCATGCTGCCCCCTCCTCACAGTGTTCCATGCATGCTGTCCCCTCCTCAGTGTCCCATGCATGCTGCCCCTTTCCATGAGCTCCTAATGCTGCCTTCCTCTCTTCCATAATGACACCTCCATGTTGCCCCACTCATGCTAAGACCTCCACACTAACACTTATGCTGAGACCCCCCCCCCCACACACACACACACACTACTCCACTCTTGATATTGGCTCCCCTACATTGCTCCACTCCATACTGATCCCACACATGCTGCCCCTTCTCCATAATGAGCTCCCAATGCTGCCCCCCTCTTATTCTGAGTCCTTACACTCCCCCCACCCAATCGATTTTGTCATTGCACTATCCCTCAACCCTTGTCCTCTGTCTCTAGCATTTAGCCCCTCTCTCCCCCAGCATCAGCCTCTATCTTCCCTCAGCATCAGCCTCTATCTTCCCTCAGCATCAGCCTCTCTCCCCCAGTCTCCCCAAGCATCAGCCTCTATCTTCCCTCAGCATCAGCCTCTCTCCCCCAGTCTCAGCCTCAGTCTGTCCCAGTCTCCGCCTCAGCCTCCCTCCAGCCTCCCCCAGTCTCAGCCTCTGCCTCCCTCCAGTCTCAGCCTCTGCCTCCCTCCAGCCTCCCCCCACTCTCAGCCTCTGCCTCCCTCCAGCCTCTCCTCAGTATCAGCCTCTGCACCCCCTCGCATGTGCAGATCTCCGGTCTGCATTAGAGACACCCCCACGCTCCTTATGAATCTTCAGCTCTGCGAGCACTTACCTGCTCCAGTGCCCGCCGCCATCTTCCTGGCTCACGTGAGTATCTTCTTCTGACACCGGCTTCCATTGCGGCGTCCTGCTGTGAGCTCTGCATGTGATGTCCACACAGCAGTGGACGCAGCACAGAGGAAGGAGCGGATTGTCGCGCGCCTGTGACCCCGGAAGTGCAGGCGTCGGCAGTTCCAGGGTCAATCAGCTCCCTGTGCTCGGAGACCGCAGTTTGTTTGCATTCGCGTCTTAATTGACGCGGACACAAATAAAAGGAGGTGCGCCTCTTCCCCCCTCCCCCCTCCGAAAACACAGATTTAATCGACTGTATAACGGAGGGGGACAGGATCTGTAAAAAAAAAATAAAAATAATATTTTATTTTTTTTTGCTGCCAGAAGGTGCCGACCCAACATTTGTTCTATGTTCCCATCATATATCTTCCACCCACCATGGATCAGAACCTCTAGATTCTGGCCACCAGAATAAATGCTATGTGCAGCTGCAAAACTGTCAGGAACATGTCCATAGTGAGGTAAAGTAAGGTAAATCCTTGTTTTATTCCTCCATCTCACAGTAGTTGGGTTATTACCCATAGGGTAGGATGCATAATGGTCCATGTAAGTAAAGTGTTCCCGATTCTCGTTTTTTGGGCAACCATAAAAAGTGATTAAACAATATTTTATTTTATGCTTTTGGGTGTTGTTTAGTTTTCATAACTTTTTTTGAGAAGTATTGATATCAAATTTTACATAACTATATTTGGAAGAGGAGTAACTAAAAGTAGGTAAAGTGGATCTATTACCAGATATCATGATACAATCTACATACAATTGCATGCAAAAGTTTGGGCACCCCTGGTCAAAATTACTGTTATTGTGAACAGTTAAGCAAGTTGAAGATGAAATGATCTCTAAAATGCATAAAGTTAAAGATGACACCTTTCTTTGTATTTTAGGCAACAAAAAAAGTATATATCTTTTACATTATTAAATCAAAAAAGGAAAATGGGCTGATGTAAAACTTTGGGCACCCTGCATGGTTAGTACCTTAGCGGCTGCCATTTACATGCTTGTAATGTTGCATGTTTACTGTTTTTTTTTGTTACAGCTCAGTTTTTTGGTGTTTTTGTCTGCTATCTTGCTTCATTGCAAGTTGGGGGCGCAGCCCTCCTTATACTGAGGCTGAACAACCAATTGCTTCCCACTTTGCTGTGTATTTAATCTGGGACCCAGCTGACCACTTGCCACCATTCACATTGGAGTTTTTGATAGACACAAGTCAGGTATATATAATGGTTTTAACTTTAGCTGGTTAGGGACCGTCCCAGATGGGTACACCTTGACGAGGTGGGACAGCTTCTTACGTTTTTGCAAAAATGTACGGTATATACTAAGTACCCTGTTATTAAGCACTTGCATTTTGTTCATTATTATTCAGGGTATTTTTCATAGAATTTTTCTCTTTAGTTTTTTCATGGTTAGTACCTAGTATCATCCCCTTTGGCAAATATCACAGCTTGTAACCGCTTTTTGTAGCCAGCCAGGAGACTTTCAATTCTTGTTTGTGGTATATTCATCCAATTCTTCCTTGGAAAAATCTTCCAGTTCGGTCATATTCCTGGCTCGTCTTGCATGCACTGCTCTTTTGAGGTCTAGCCACAGATTTTCGATGCCGTTCAGATAAGAGGACTGTGAGGGCCATTGTAAAACTTTCAGCTTGAGCTTTTTGAGGTCATCTATTGTGGATGTTGACATGTGTTTAGGAGAATTATCCATTTTTTTCCAGTTTTTTTTACTGAGGGGGTTATGTTTGCTTCAAAAAATTAGTTGAAATTTCATTGAATCCATTCTTCCCTCTAACAGTGAAATGTTCCCTTAAAAGAGTAGTACATGTAAGACGACCCACAAATGGGCTGCTAAATGTGAAAGATGAAAATACATTTGTTTCTTTTGCCTAAAATACATAGGAAATGTGTCATCTTTAACTTTTTTGCCTTTTAGAGATCATTTCATCTTCAACTTGCCTGACTGTTCACAATAACAGTAATTGTAACCAGGGGTGCCCAAACTTTACTGTGCCACTGTATATATATATATACATATATATGTATTCCTGAATGTTTTGAAAATGAGTTTATAAGTCTAGATCTCGCTGGACTCATAAAATGCTGTTTTAAATTTGAGAATGACAGACATTTTGACTTTGATTTCCATGGTAAGTGTACCAATCTCATCAGATTTAAGAGGACTAATTAACATATTACTGTATTAATGCACTGTATAATGTATTAGTGCACTGCAATAATGCTAACAGATCCAAAGTAAAAGGTATTTTCCCACTTTAGACATTTGTGACATGTCTACACGGTATATTGGAATTTGGAGGGCATCTATCAGACAGTTAAGGCCGCTTTACACGCAACGACATCGCTAACGAGATGTCATTGGGGTCATGGAATTCGTGACGCACATCCGGCATTGTTGATATCGTTGACACGTCGTTCTAATCTCAAATATTGTTGCTGTTGCAGGACGCAGGTTATTCGTCGTTCCTGCGGCAGCAAACATCGCTATGTGTGACACCGCAGGAACGAGGAACCACATCATACATGCAGACATCGGCAAAGAGGAAGGAAGGAGGTGGGCGGGATGTTCCGGCCGCTCATCTCCGCCCCTCCGCTTCTATTGGGCGGCTGCTTAGTGACGCCGCTGTAACGCTGAACGAACCTCCCGTTAAAAATGAGGCAGTTCGCCCGCCACAGCGACGTCGCTAGGCAGGTAAGTATGTGTGATGGGGACTAACGATGTTGTGCGCCACAGGCTGCGATTTGCCCATGATGCACAAACGATGGGGGCAGGTGCGATCGGTAGCGGCATCCCTAATGATGTCGCTGCGTGTAAAGTGCCCTTTATGAGACATCTTGTAGATAGGTAATAAATATTTAAGGTGTGAATATCTTTTTATTAAACAGTTTACTGTTTAAAGGGGTTTTCTTTGAGTTAAAAAACTTTTAATCTGAAAAGTTGTTTGTGTTAAAGAATGTTTAAATGCATTTTATCTTGCTGTTGAGTTTTTCCTGCTCCCATTATCCGGGGCACATGCCTCTTATTTGCTTTCAGGTATGTGGTTGAGTCGCCAGTGCAGCTTACTACAATTAGAACTTTACATTGTGGCGTCCTGTTCCCACCATCTTTATCTTCCAATTATACCTCCTTGCTCTGTTACTCCCACGATACCTCCATTTTCTATCTATATCCACCCGATACATCTCTTACTACACGAATATAATTAATTCCCTTACAGCTCCTTGTACCAGGTGCACCTTTCCATGTGTGATGGGCTGGAGTCTACTGAAACGGTGCATGGTTTGGAGCTACTGCGAGTTAAGTACAATAACTATGAAAGATGACCCTCCTCTACATGATTGTGCAGAGACTTTAATGGAAAGAGACTACACTTGGGTAAAAACTACTGCAAGGCAAGACCAGTAGCCCAGGATGTTAGTCCTGTCCCATGTACAATATGTGATGGATCATGTGGTGCATATTGGGGCAGTGGCATTAGTCTAGTAAAAATATATGACTGACAGACATAACATTACTATCACAAGACCCACTGACACGCAAAAAAAATAAAATTGGATTAACTCTTTAATTCCTTGCCATTTGTATCATTAACGACAGCAGTCCAAAATTATAATAGACCTACAGAATGAACAGGATATAAAGAAGAGCACACAGACACAATGAATAGAGTTTATTCATTTTTATTGTCATTATCAAATGTAGTATAATTTAATCATCCAGTGCAATTTATAGGATTTACTGCATAAAATGGATGTGAACCAGAGGAAGGCAAAACAACCCCATGTGTGGGGGGAAAAATTCCTTCCTGACCCCAAGTACTGGCGATCGGCTAATCCCTGGTTCACTGCAGTGTCAGCTCTGGATGAGGCCCTGTCACACTGTTATATGGAACATTTTATACATATCTAATACAAATATTTGTATCTTATCTTTATATCTAGAATATTTAAAGGTTTCAAATACAGATCCTTAATAATGACCCTCTAAAAGTAACAGGGATAACACCTAAGATTAATATGATAAGAAACATCTCCTGGATATAATTTTTTTTTTTTTTAAACCTATACTCATCTAGATTTCTCTTTTCTTACCTATACTTATCCTTTTTCACCTATTCCTGTATAAATTTATCCTTTTTTTTAACCTACACTCACCTAAATTTGTCTTTTTTCTTACCTATATCCTTTCTTACCTATATTTATCCTTGTTTGTTTGTTTTTTTTTGTTTTAAAGTATACTCATCTATATTTATCTTCCCTTACCTATACGTATCTTTTTTTTATCTATAACTGCTTATATTTATCCTTGGGGTTTTTTTTTTGTTTGTTTTGGGGGTCTTTTAACCTATACTTAGCTATATTTATCTTTTCTTAATTATCCTTATCATTTCCTACCCATACTTGCCTATATTTATCCTTGTTTTTTTATCTTTTTAAACTTATACTCATCTATAGTTATCCTTTCTTACCTATACTTGCCTATATTTATCCTCCATTTTGTAACCTATACTCATCTATATGTATCCTTTCTTACCTATACTTGCCTAAATTTATCCTTGTTTTTGGGGGGGGGGTTAACCATTCATCTATATTTATATATATTTATATTTTCTTACCTATATCCTTTCTTACCCATACTTGCCTGCATTTATACTTGTTTTTTTTTTTTACCTATACTCATCTATATTTAAAGGGGTTATCCGGCTTCTTTTGACTTTTTTTCATTATTACACTATTGGGCTACATTGGGGCAGGTAAGTAGATAGAGACCACTTACCTGCCCTGCTGTCAGCCCCTCTCCCCCGGCTCAGAGTGGTCATGTGACCGCTCCTGCCGCGATTTTGCTGCTTCCGGTCATTTCATGTCTACATGGGCAGGGCCATGTTGACATGCAAATCTGGAACAGCATGTCGCCTCCCTGCTGGGCTGTACAGTGCGTGGAGTAACCGCCCCCGTTCCCTGCACCCTCCCACACATTGCCCAGCACCCCGTACTTTGCCCACAACCTCCCACACACTCTGTAGTCTCCCTCCCCCGCCTCCTGTGCCCAGCTACGTGCGCCCTGAATTCCAGCCGATTCAGTGTCCAGTTCAATAAGGCAAGGAACAAGAAAGTTGCCCACTTGCTGTCAGATACACTGTCAGCGCTGTGTCCCCAGCGCTTGATCATGTCTACTGCCTGACGCCCTGGGAACTGTCTCCCCCCCCCCCACTCCCCCGTGCGCGCTGTCTGTGTCATCATGGGTCATCTGTGTATGTGAATCAGTCTGTGTCCCGCGCCAGCCCCGCGGATGCCCGCACTGCAGCGTGTCAGTGTTTGCCCCCCTCTGCAGTATAAGCTGCTTCTCACCCTGCAGTGCGTGCAGCCGCGGGGATGACGAGCGCTGCTTGTCATCACTGCCCGTGCAGTCTGTGTCCCGCTCCCTGCCAGCCCCGCGGCTGCCCGCACTGCAATGTCAGTGTCTGCCCGCAGTATCAGCAGCTTCTCACGCCGCGGGGCTGGCAGGGAGCGGGACACTGACTGCTAAAGGTGGTGTCACACACAGCGACAACGACGTCGCTGCTACGTCACCATTTTCTGTGACGTTGCAGCGACGTCCCGTCGCTGTCGCTGTGTGTGACATCCAGCAACGAGCTGGCCGCTGCTGTGAGGTCGCCGCTCGTTGCTGAATGTCCAGCTTCATTTTTTGGTCGTCGCTCTCCCGCTGTGACGCACAGATCGCTGTGTGTGACAGGGAGAGAGCGATGAAATGAAGCGAGCCGGGAGCAGGAGCCGGCATCTGGCAGCTGCGGTAAGCTGTAACCAAGGTAAACATCGGGTAACCAAGGTGGTTACCCAATATTTACCTTCGTTACCAGCCTCCGCCGCTCTCATGCTGCAAGCGCCGGCTCCTGCTGTCTGCACATGTAGCTGCAGTACACATCATGTAATTAACCCGATGTGTACTGTAGCTAGGAGAGCAGGAAGCCAGCGCTCAGTGTGCGCGGCTCCCTGCTCTCTGCACATGTAGCTGCAGTACACATCGTGTAATTAACCCGATGTGTACTGTAGCTAGGAGAGCAGGGAGCCAGCGCTCAGTGTGCGCGGCTCCCTGCTCTCTGCACATGTAGCTGCAGGTTAGATTAGATGAGATAATTACCTGCTGTGACGATCTCCTGCCTCCTGACGTCACCGCGGTCACTGCCTTCTCTGCCCGTCTCGCGGGCGGCCCGAGACTGTCACTAGCAGTGACGTCACGGGCTCTCTCGATACTGCGTAGAACGCGGCGGGCATAGAAGTGACAGCGCTGACGTCAGCAGAGCAGGAGATCGTTACTGTAGGTAATGATCTCATCTATTCTCCTGACGGCAGCGCTCGGCATCCCCTGCAGTGACCTGGGCTGACCTATTGATGTTAGCTCAGGTCACTGCATGGCTCTCCCAGCCAATGGGGAACATTTTGTTCTTCATTGACTGGGAGTCTCATTGACTATGGTATGGATCGCCGTGCGACCCCCTTATTGGATTACGCCGGACCCGGATTTGATTGTTCTTGTCAATAAATTGTTGAAAGAGGGAATGTGGGGAGTGTTTTTTCAAATAAAACTTTTTTTGTTGTCTATTTTTTATTTCTTACTGAATGGGTTGGTGATGTCGGGTATCTGATAGACGCCTGACGTCATCAAGCCCTGGGCTTGATGCCAGGTGACATTACACATATGGCATCAACCCCATATATTACCCCGTTTGCCAACGCACCAGGGCAACGGGATGAGTTGGGGCAAAGCGCCAGGATTGGCACATCCAATGGATGCGCCACTTCTGGGGCAGCTGTAGCCTGCTATTTTTAGGCTGGGGAGTGTCCAATAACGGTGGACCTCCCTAGTCTGAGAATACCAGACCACAGCTGTCCGCTTTACCTTGGCTGGTGATGCAATTTGGGGGGGACCCCACGTTTTTTGTTTTAAATTATTTATTTAATTTTAAACAACAGCGTGGGGTGCCCTCTGTTTTGGATTACCAGCCAAGGTGAAGCTGCCAGCTGTGGTCTGCAGGCTGCAGCCGTCTGCTTTACCCTAGCTGGCTACAAAAGATAGGGGGGACCTCACGTCGTTTTTTTTTAATTATTTATTTTTTATTGGCTAAATACAAGGGTAAGCACCCTTTAGTGCCACATGAAAGGCACTAAAGGGTGCCAGCTTAGAATATGCGGGGGGGTGGGACATTATATTGGTCTTTCTCATCTATTATCTATCCTTCTATATATCCCTTGATTCATTCATCCATCCCTCTATTTATCCCTCTAGCTATCTGTCTCTATCTATCCCTCTATCTAGCTGCTTCCGTTTTTTTGCAGTTTGAAAAAAATAGGAAGGTACGCAGATGACACACGGACCATATACGGAACGGAACGGATGCCACACAGTTGCATCCGTGAAAAAACATGACCATTTTTTTGCGGACCGCAAAAACGGGGCAGTCCTGTGAATGTAGCCTAATCAAGAGGCTTATGAGGGTGATGTATTTAATTACAAAAAACTGTTTTTTTCTTGGTGTATGTGTTTATTACTGTCACTTACAGATTACTAAGGAGGGGGGGGGTGTCTCATAGACCCTGACGATTAATATCTGGCTTAGAGGCAGCTGTGGGCTGTGATTAACTTCATATTAGCCTGATTGCCACCGCCCCAGAGCAACCAGGAAGAGCCAGGTAAAGTGCTGGGATTGTCACATCTAATGGATGTGACAATCCTGAGTGGCTCCAGGCTGCTATTTTTAGGCACGGGGCGGCTCAATAAATAGGGGTCTCCCCAGCCTGACAATACCAGCCCCCAGCTTTTGTGGTTTATCATGCCTGGGTACCAAAATTCGGGGGGACTGAATTTCATTTATTTTTAAATTATTTTTGTAAATCAAGAAAAAAGCCGCATGCAGTTCCTCTTATTTGGATAAACAGCCAAGATAAGCGCACGGCTGGGGGCTGCATACTGTAGCCATATGCTTTTTCTGTTCTTGGTGTCATAATATGGGAGAAAAACACAGTGAAAAATTTTATGCGTTTTATACCACAATAATGATCCGCTGAGTTGAATTGCTTTCCCGCTCATCAACCGTCTTGGCGCCCGTGATTGGTTGTAAGCAGATGCTTTCACATACGCTAAGGATGCGTCTGACTGCAACCAATCACAGGAGACAGGACAGCCGGAGGACGGGGAAAGCAGTGCATATGAATGAGCAGTAATTAGCGGCCCAGCAAGTGAAGGAGAAGCCACGGGAGCAGTGTACAGCTGCAACGGAGCCTCGGTCAGTATGAAGCGCTTTCTTCTTTTTTTTTTTTTTACTTTACTATTAAAGGGGTTATCCGGCTTCTTTGACTTTTTTTTTTATTTCCCTATTGGGCTACATTGGGGCAGGTAAGTAGATAGAGACCACTTACTTGCCCTGCTGTCAGCCCCTCTCCCCCGGCTCAGAGTGGTCATGTGACCGCTCCTGCCGCAATTTTGCTGCTTCCGGTCATTTCATGTCAACATGGGCAGGGCCATGTTGACATGCAAATGTGGAACAGCATGTCGCCTCCCTGCTGGGCGGGTACAGTGCGATGAGCCCCACCCCCTTCCCTGCACCCTCCCACACATTCCCCCGCACCTCTTTTACTCTCCAGTAACCTCCCCCTGCACTGCTGTGGGGTCCGTGACCTGGGGGAGGGGCCTGGCGGCGGCTGCCGTGGTGTCAGCGCCAGCACCGGGCCCCCTGCTCAGGATCACACATTCAAATGTACCAGCATCACAGATCACAGATGCCGGTACATTTGAAAGTGCTGATGAGAAGCAGCGCAGCGCTGCTTCTCATCACTGTCCCTCCCGCTGTCTGTGCTCTCTTCAGCACAGCGGTGACGTCACTACTGTGCTGATATGTCCAGAGCACAGACAGCTGGCGAACGTGCAGGAGCGGCGGGGACCGAGGACGGGTGAGTATGTACTCCCTACATGTGTTCCCTATGGGGGGGTGGGGGTGCAGAGCCATATGTGTGCGTGTGCAGAGCCATATGTGTGTGTGTGCAGAGCCATATGTGTGCGTGTGCAGAGCCATATGTGTGCGTGTGCAGAGCCATATGTGTGCGTGTGCGGTACAGAGCCATATGTGTGCGTGTGCGGTACAGAGCCGTGCGTGTGCGGTGCAGAGCCATATGTGTGCGTGTGCGGTGCAGAGCCATGTGTGTGCGTGTGCGGTGCAGAGCCATGTGTGTGCGTGTGCGGTACAGAGCCATATGTGTGCGGTGCAGAGCCATATGTGTGGGTATGCAGAGCCATATGTGTGCGGTGCAGAGCCATATGTGTGCGTGTGCGGTGTAGAGCCATATGTGTGCGTGTGCGGTACAGAGCCATATGTGTGCGTGTGCGGTACAGAGCCATATGTGTGCGGTGCAGAGCCATATGTGTGGGTGTGCAGAGCCATATGTATGCGTGTGCAGAGCCATATGTGTGCTTGTTCGGTGCAGAGCCATGCGTGTTCGGTGCAGAGCCATATGTGTGTGTGCAGTGCAGAGCCATATGTGTGCGTGTTCGGTGCAGAGCCATGCGTGTGCAGTGCAGAGCCATATGTGTGCGGTGCAGAGCCATATGTGTGGGTGTGCGGTACAGAGCCATATGTGTGCGTGTTCGGTGCAGAGCCATGCGTGTGCGGTGCAGAGCCATATGTGTGCGGTGCAAAGCCAGATGTGGGGCTGTCATTTGCAATGCTGTAGTGATACCAGGTCAGGTGCTGGGGAAGAATACTGACAGGGAATGTGTGTGCTGGGGGCGGGCAGAGGATGGGGCTGGACACTGGGGTGGGTGGTGACAGCTCTGACTGAGGTTTTGCACAGGAAGTGGTCATGTTTGCTGGATCTGAATGTAAACAAGGTGCTGCAGAGAATAAAGGGATAATTCAAGAGGAACAAAAGTTAGAAAACAAAAAATAATGTAAGTGTGATTTATATGACAATACAGCACAGATAAACTCAAAAAATTTTGTTAAGCTAATGACGGACAACTCCTTTAACTTTTCTTACCTATACTTGTATAAAATGTATCCGTTTTTTTTTTATATTCATCTACATTTATAATTTTCTTACCTAGATCCTTTCTTACCTTTATTTGCCTATATTTTTACTTGCTTTTTTTGTTTTAACCCCTTCACGACCATGGACGGATCTTTCCGTCATGGATCGTGTCCCGGTAATCCCCGCCCCCTGCCGCGGGCAGGCGGCGTGGATCGGCACACATATCAGCTGTTTTCAACAGCTGACATGTGTGCTTACATGTTCCGAGTGGAATCGCATTCCACCCGGAACATTAACCCCTTAGATCTCGCTGCCAAAGTCTGGCAGCGAGATCTATATGCGCGCGGCCATCTTTTTTTCTTACCTCCGCCCCCTCCGGACGTCACGTGAGTGATCACGTGACGTTCGGTGGTTGCCATCGTAGCACAGGGTCATGTGATGACGCCTGGTGCTACGAAGTTTCACTTTCATTCTTCCTCGGCACGGAGCAGAGGAAGAAAGAAAGTGACTGAATCTGCTGATTACAGCGGTATAGCTGTGATCAGCAGATAGCGATCAGCAATCGGATTGCTGATCGCTATAGCCCCCTAGGGGGACTAGTAAAATAAAATAAAAAAAGTAAAAAAAAAGTTTTAAAAAATTAAAAAAAAATAAAAAAACCTAAAAGTTCAAATCACCCCCCTTTCCCCCCATTGAAAATTAAAGGGTTAAAAAATAAATAAATATACACATATTTGGTATCGCCGCGTTCAGAAATGCCCGATCTATCAAAATATAAAATCAATTAATCGGATTGGTAAACGGCGTAGTGGCAATAAAATTCCAAACGCCAAAATTACGTTTTTTGGTCGCCGCAAGTTTTACGCAAAATGCAATAACAGGCGATCAAAACGTAGCATCTGCGCAAAAATGCTACCATTAGAAACATCAGCTCGAGACGCAAAAAATAAGCCGTCACTGAGCCACAGATCCCAAAAAATAAAAACGCTACGTGTTTCGGAAAATGGCGCAAAACGTGCGCCACTTTTATTGGACAAACTTGTGAATTTTTTTTAACCCCTTAGATACAAGTAAACCTATACATGTTTGGTGTCTACAAACTCGCACCGACCTCAGGTATCATACCCACACATCAGTTTTACCATATAGTGAACACCGTGAATAAAACATCCCAAAAACTATTGTGCCATCACACTTTTTTTGCAATTTTTCCACACTTGGAATTTTTTTGCTGCTTTCCAGTACACCATATGGTAAAACTTATGGTTTCATTTAAAAGTATAACTTGTCCCGCAAAAAACAAGCCCTCATATGGCAAGATTGACGGAAAAATAAAAAAGTTACGGCTCTCGGAAGAAGGGGAGCAAAAAACAAAAACGCAAAAACGGAAAGTGCCCCGGGGCTGAAGGGGTTAATAACCTATAACGCCTCTATATTTCTCTTTTGTTACCTATACTTATCCTTTCTTACTTATACTTGTGCTTCTTTTCTGTACTTATCCTTTATGTATACTTACCTTTTCTTACCTTAACAGAGTGTTTATAAAGGAGGAGATCCTGGCCCTTGCTCTTCTCATCCTTCTTGCAGGAATGCGGGGCCAGGCGCAGCAGAGGGTTTCCTCTTCCTCGTCTATATTTGTGCTGCCTTTTTCTGAGACAGGTTCTTCCCGCACTATATAAAAACAAAAAAAACAAAAAAAGTGAGCCGGAGTATGAGATGGTATACATGGAACTTGTGAGACCATGTTCACACTGGCCATGAGACAAAGAGAAACCAAGGAAAAAATTGTGAAAACATACCCTGCTGTAACTAAATAAAAGCAAAGTGCATATAAACATAGGGTACTTAGTAAACACTGTTTTTGATCAAAAAAAGCATAAAGCTATCCCACCAAACGTCAAGGTGTACCCAGTTGGGATAGTACCTACACTCTCTAATATTAAAACCTTACCATGGGTCTAAAATAGGCCTCAATGTGGCTAAGGGCTGAGAGTGACCGGGTCCCAACAGGACACACACAGTCAGGGGGATTCACAGAATTAAATGTCCAGCTCGCTGAGAAGGGGGCCACTCCCTGTTTGTACTGAATACAAAAAAAACTACATAAAAACAAAAAAGTGAGCCAGAGTATGAGAGCCGGAGTATGAGACAAAGAGAAACCAAGGAAAAACCAAGGACATTTAATTCTGTGAATCCCCCTGACTGTGTGTGTCCTGTTGGGACCCGGTTACTCTCAGCCCTTAGCCACATTGAGGCCTATTTTAGACCCATGGTAAGGTTTTAATATTAGAGAGTGTAGGTACTATCCCAACTGGGTACACCTTGACGTTTGGTGGGATAGCTTTATGCTTTTTTTGATCAAAAACAGTGTTTACTAAGTACCCTATGTTTATATGCACTATGCTTTTATTTAGTTACAGCAGGGTATGTTTTCACAATTTTTTCCTTGGTTTCCCTCTTCCCGCACTATAGTAGTGACGATTTCTTCTGGAATATGCTCTGTCTCCTATAAACATAGTGAAGTAAAACTAAAGAATTTAAATGTCGCAATTTAGCTATTAAATATTTAGAGATACTATTACCAAGAGACACAAGCCTGACATAATCTCTTTATTTCCCCAAACTTCTCCAATTGGTACACGAAGACTCCAGATGGACAAGGATTGCTTTTACATGTGTGGTAGAAGTACAATCTTTAAAATTAACATCCTTCTTCGGATTCTGTATGTCTTTCAAGCTCTTCTGATTAGGGTTCCCTTGTCCTTCTTCAGGTGTCTTGCTTCCATTGAAACCATGTTCATATGGTCTGGTAAGCCCAGTACTGTAGGAGCAGAACCATATTCTATTATTCTAAAATATCAGGAGTGATAGCGTTGCCCGACTTCAGATCTTAATATATAGCCCCCCCACCTTTCTAGAATCCTAGATTGGTGTAGGAATGGTAGAGTGAAAGCCTGAGTTAGGATGGAGCAAAGCAAGTAGCAAGCCTACTCTTTGGCTGGACGTGTCCTTGGTGAAAGCCCTTAAAACTAATGCTATAATTGGGGCTGCTGTACTCATCCCACGATCCGTTCTCATATTTTACCACTATCTTACTCTGTGTTCCCTATTTTGGGTAATCCACTTTTCTCCTAGGGGTTAGAGAACAAAGTATTTTGTGCCTGGCTAAAAGAAGGCGTCTTCTTTTGTGGCTGGATTTATTTGGCCTTTAAAGAAATACCATCTTGGCCTTTCTATTCCCTTATCCCTGAGAACCTGGAGAGTTGGTCAGCTTTCCCACTGTTTCCATTCATTCCCTTTTAGACTTTATTATAACAACAACAAGACACCTTTTGAGATTCCGTGTTTGGACATGGGCCCATTAAGACACACTTTATTCTTCCAATAATACTTGCTAATCGAGACCAACCTAACACAAATTTTCAAACCCAATTGGAAGGAGATTTGGGCTCTCTCTGACCAAGAATCATTGGAGACGTATCTTCACCTTAATGCATAACTTACCTATATGTTCCTGTTTACATGATGAGGCCAGGTAGAAAATACTCTCTCGGTGATATAGGGTCCCCACTCGCCTACACTCAATCTTTCCAAAAGCTAGTCCCCTGTGTCCTTTATGTTGGAGATGTGGGGAGGAGGAGGGTGATATGTTACACATTTTTTGGTCCTGCAGGTTTCTTTTTCTTTTTTGGGGGAAAGAGCAGCAAGTGATTCGTGAACTCACAAATCTCATTTCAGACCTGAACCCAGCTCTCGGTCTTATCTATGAATGTGACATCCCTCTAAAAGCATACAGGTATTCGATATTAAGACATTTAATTGTGACTACAAGAGCGTGCATCCCTCTGCTCTGAAGGAAAGATACCGCTGTGGCAGTCTCCCTCTGGTTTACTAAAATAAATGAGGTGATGTTAATGGAGGAACTCTCTTCTATGAACCTACAAACCTGGTTTTAGTGGATGGATTTTAATTTGTTGAATGGCTAGCTGGTGTTTATCGGGGAGATCTGACCTGCACTCTTTGGGTCACACCTTTTGAACACCTATCTCTATTGTGTTCCCTCCCTTCCCTTACCCTATCCTCTTTTCTTCTTTTGCTTTTCTATTTTTTTTTGCTTTTCTCTTTATTCTTCTTCCTTCTTTGTTAACGTTTATAACTGGATTGCTACACTCAGCATGGACAATTACGGTTATGTATTTTCATATCCTGCTCTTTAATGGTCAATTTGTATTATTGACCTACACAGCCTTCAGGATTTGAGTAATGCGTTAATGTCTGTTTTTGTTATTTCCCTTCCCTCAGCGTGTGCACACGGCTTTGTACCGCTCAGCATTTAGCTTTTGTGATGCCGAAGTGTGTGTGTGTCTTGGCTTCAGAGAGACTCACTGCGCATGATCGGAAGTTGTCCGCACTTCCAGTCATGTGCACTACTCTGATGCCGGGTGTATATGTCCCGACTTCCGAGAGGTGTAGTACGGACAACGGACAACTTCCCATCATGCGCAGTGAGTCTCTATGAAGCCGGGACTCATACACCTGGCGTCACAAAAGCTCAATGCTCTGAGGTACAAAGCCATATGCATGCACAGCTTTGTATCAGGCTGCCGATGATGCTGGCTGTTGTAAATCATGTTATTGTGACACCCCTGAGGCTTCAGTTGCCACAGGGTACTGCACCTCACTTAAGGTGCAGTACTCACCCTGGATCTAGAGGAAGTTGGTACTGGTTCCACCACACACCAAATCATCCACACAACCAGGTTGGCCTCTCCACTGGGACGGGGTAGGGTCTTAAGGCAGTCACTAAACATGGGGGGAAGCCACCCACTAGCGACAGAGAACCGGGGGAGGGACAGCTACCAGGGGGAGTCAGGAGCAACATAACAGTCAGCGAGTTCTCCAGCAGGAGAGGAAAAGAGCAGTCGGGATTTACCTGTGGCTCTGGTGGGACGCAGGAGTCAATACGGTCACCGAGGGTAGAGCTTGATTGCTCCCTCGGGACCGGCGCTGAGAAGGGTGCAGAATCATAGGGTGGATCATTCTGCAGGCCAGGGGATTGCATGTCCCTCTGGCCCCCACAGTTCCCAGAGCACAGTGCTACACAGGGTCCGGGGTCGTGTTCCAAGGCAGGCCCCCACAACGGACCCGTGGCACCTGCATACGGGATGGGAGTAAACACTTTTCAAGAACCGGGGTCCCCAAGAAGCTTCAGGCCACGGGGATCCAACACCAAGTGCAAGTAAGAAGGGCCCACCATCCACTGTACCGGTTCTGACCTACAACGGATCCGAGATCGACTGTTGCCCATCACGACGGAGACTGGCATCTCCCGGGTAAACCAGGACTGTGAGTAAACGAAACCTTGAACCCGCAGAGACTGTGCTAGAGTGGTGCTTTAATTAATTAATCAGTCTCAAACATTTGTGTTTGCTAGACTCTGCCCACAAAGCAGAAAAGAACAAAACAATCAAAACGGGCAAAGATAAAGACAAACTTCAATAAAGGCACAAATAGAAAAATGAATTAGATGCCAACAGAAAATGCACAAAACACACAAAAGGTAGACAAAAAAAACAGGCACAAAGGCAATGAGAAATCGGAGCCTGTAACCTAGAGCCCATTGCCATGTGTAATGATTCTAGAGTTTAAAGGGAACCTTTCAGCAGATTTGGGGCCTATAAGCTGCGGCCACCACTACTGGGCTCTTATATACAGCATTGTAACATGCTGTATATAAGAACCCAGGCCGCTGTGGATAACATAAAAATGACTTTATAATACTTACCTAAACGGTCTCTGCGGTGGAGTTGGGTCATATGGGCGTCTCCGTTCACCGGTGGTGGCGCCTCCTCTTTTGCTATCTTCGTCCTCCTTCTTCTGAAGCCTGTGTGCATGATGCGTCCTACGTCATACACACTCGCCGGTCCCGCGCAGGCGCACTACAATACTTTGATCTGCCCCGCTCAGGGCAGATCAAAGTGCACCTGTGCAGAACCTCAATGCCGGCGAGTGTGTATGACGTAGGACGTGTCATGCACCCCAAGCTTCAAAAGAAGGAGGACAAAGATGGCCGAAACAGGAGGCGCCGGCACCGGAGAACGGAGACGCCCATATGACCCAACTCCTCCGCACCGGCCGTTAAGTGAGTATTATAAAGTATATAAAGTAATTTTTATATTCACAGCTGCCTGGGTTCTTATATACAGCATGTTAGAATGCTGTATTCAGTGTATCAACCCATATTCTATCCACCGCCATTAACTTCAAAACGGCGGCAGCTATAGGCATAGAAGTGGTGTCTAGGTATAGTAAAGTAGCTACCCAGTGAAACCACCTATAGCGCCACCTGATGGAAAACATCGGAGTTAGCATTTTTATTGCGAAAACTGAACGAGATAGAGAAAAAAAGTGAATTACAAAGTTGTAGGGAATCAATTCAATACGAATCGACATCTTGCATACAGAAATGCTATGATTAGAACATGTAAAACTCTCAAGGCTGCGGATATGAAAGGATACCTCATGGAGACCTTCCTACAAGTCATTGGGTACGGTGGCTGCGTGGAGTGGCCTCCACGCTCACCTGACCTGACCTGACCCCATTGAACTTCTCTCTGTGAGGTCACATCAAACATGTGTATGCGACCCCTCCACCAACATTGCAGGACCTACGACGACGTATGACAGATGCTTGTGCAAATGTGTCACCTACCATATTGCACAACGTGCAGCAAGATACAGTATGCTGTCCAGAGTCCAGATGTTGAGTCCTGTGTCCAGAGTTCAACATTTTAATGAATTTGTATTCCCAGACCCTGCGATGGCTCTGTGATCTGAAGTTGCCTTTTAATATGACAACTTTCATATGGTTTATGTTGTGTCCAGAAGCACAGAAATGTTTGGCCACAGGTAAATGGATTTTGTCTGTAATTGTGTGGCGGTGAGATCTCATTTTCGTCTACGGCCAGGCCCTCAGATATAATTGTATCTGTTCCAGCCCTGCAGACAGGGATGAACACTTAACCCATCTTAAAAACACATTTCTAAACCAAGGCTACCACCCCACCTCCATAGAAGTTCAGATCATTAGAGCAACAAGGACCCCTAGAAGTGAACTGCTTCAATACAAACAAAAAGAGGAAAATAGTTGAGTACCTCTGGTGGTGACATACAACCCACAGCTTGAGGTACTGAGAAGAACGGCCAAGAAACTTTACCACATTCTACACATGGATAACCGGTTAAAAATAATATTCAAAAGATCCTCCATTGCTGTGGTACAGGAAACCTCCTAATTTAAGGAGCATCATGATCCGAAGTTCTATGCCCTCAGACACACCAAGAGGAACTTATCCTTGCAATGTAAAGAGCTGCAAAACCTGCATTCATGTAGAGACCAAAGACTGGATACAGATCCCCAACACACAGAAGAACTACAAAATTCCTGGGACATTCACATGTTCCTCTTCCAACGTGGTGTACTTAATCCTGTTCACTATATGTCCTATTGGGGGTCTCTATGTTGGAGAAACAGGACAGAGACAGAGCAAGGATGAGATCTCATCGCCACACAATTACAGACAAAAAAAATCCATTTACCTGTGGCCAAACATTTCTGTGCTTCAGGACACAACATAAACCATATGAAAGTTGTCATATTAAAATGCAACTTCAGATCACAGAGCCATCGCAGGGTCTGGGAATACAAATTCATTAAAATGTTGAACTCTGTGGACACAGGACTCAACCTGTCAGAAGGATTTATGGCCCATTACAAAATCTGAGGAGTCTATTCCAGAGACTCACCAGACCTCTGATCCTACATGGATACTGGGACAATAAAACTCACGCCACTAAGCAAAGCTAATTAAGGATTCACTTTCTAAGATCAGTGTTTCTTTAAATGTCTTTTATTATGCCATCCTTCTGCTCTGTTTGTGCATATATTTGTGTTTCTTAAGGTATTTTGTCATACCATGCCTGATGAAGGGACCTGAGATGTCTTGAAAGCTTGCTTTGTAACATCACTTCATTTTATTTTAGTTAGCCATTAAAAAGGTATCACAAGATTATAATTTTGTTCCTCTCACTGAGAACATTCAATAATTTTCCTTACTCCCAGCAATCACCTCGGTACTCTTGCAGTGTCGCTCCAGGATCTCATCATAAGTGATGTCCAGGTGCGTCATCTCAGGGGCCTAGTCTGCCGCCTGCGCACTAAAGAGATACAAAAAACCCATGAAGAGGATTCCCGGATCCATTTGAGGGGCATCGTGAGGGGGGGATGGGGGGGGGGGGTGTCAGGACGCAACCTACACTATTGTTATCGCCGCAGTCGTCTGAAAATATCTGGTCTCGATGTGGATGGAGAATTTCAGAAGAAACATGCACTCGAGAAAAGAGAGAAAGCATTGCGTTATAATGTCCTCCAGTCACATCCAAAGCTACAACTACTAAATCTTCAGCTAGGAGCGCAGATATTCGCCATATCTGAGTGACGAATAATTCTGCTTACCATATACGCTGTGGGCGAGCCTGACGACGAAGGGTTAATACGGTTAGTTGATCACAGAGGAATAAAGTAAATTTATATCTATATATATATATATATATATACACACACACACACACACACACACTAGCTGTACTACCCGGCTTCACCCGGGTTAATAACTGTTGTTAACAAAATAGAATGTATTAACATTCCCGGGATAGAATGTATAAATAGAATGTATTAACGCCCAGGATAGTAACTGCCTCTCTGTTTCTCTTTCTTTCCCTGTCTGCCTCTTTCCCTGTCTGCCTCTTTCTTTCCCTGTCTGCCTCTTTCCCTGTCTGCCTCTTTCTCTTTCTTTCCCTGTCTGTCTCTGTCTCTTTGTGTCTGTCTCTTACCCTGTCTATGTCTGCCTCTTTCCCTGTCTGTGTGTGCCTCTTTCCCTGGCTGCATTGTGACATGCCAACATTCCATATAAGGGCGTGGCAGCGCATTCTTCTGAAGTTCTGGCTGCACCGTGGCTCCCAGCTCCATTCGCCTTAACCCCTTCACGACCGCGGGCCGTAAAATTACGTCCTATTTTAACGTGACTTAACGACCAGGGACGTAATTTTACGGCCTAAACTTCATTTGATTGCCGTGGCCATAGCAACGGCTTTCAAATGATGTCCCCTGCTGTTTCTTACAGCAGGGGACCTTTGCTTGACCCCAGGGGGGGCGGCATCGCCACCCCCTATCGACGATCGATGTGATTGGCTGTTCAAATCTGAACCGCCAACCACATCGATCGCACTAATTTCGGCAAAAATAATGCCCGAATTAGTGCGATCCTGTGAGATCCAGCTATGAGATGCCGCAGCTGCAGCAGCATATCATAGGTGGACCTCAAACATGCCGCCCCCAGCCCCTGCAGCACTGATTGGAGCGATCATGCTATGACGCGCAATCGCTCCAATCAGTGTGCAGTGGGGCGGTCTGATCTGCCGGTGGCCGCCCTCCCCAGGCCTGTGCTGGCCTGCAAGCCCTCCCCCAACATGGCTGCAGCGTGCAGTGGCTGGTACTTGTGGTACCACGCCACAGCTGCTGCCGCCGCCGCCGCCTCTGATGTCTCCGCCGCTGCAGCTCTAATGGTAAGTATTCCGCTCCCTGCGCGCTCCCGTGAAGGCCCCTGCGCGCTCCCGTGAAGGCCCCTGCCCGTGCCCCCCCCGATCTGCCCCCCTACGCCCCGATCTGCCCCCCTACGCCCCGATCTGCCCCCCCGGCATCCCGATCTGCTACCACCGCTGCTGCTGAGGTCACCGCTGCTGCTGCAAAGTGAGTACTGTGCTCACTTTGCAGCCCGTGCGCGCTCCCGTGGTGCCCCTGCGCGCTGCCGTGATAGCCCCTGCCGTGCCCCCCCCGCGATCTGCTCCCCCCCCCGACATCCCGATCCGCTCCCCCCGCGATCTGACTGCCTCCCCCATTATTTCTATTCTGCTTCTGCAGCTCCCTCTCCGGTCTCCCCCTCTGCTCTCCCCCCCCCCTCCCCCTCTGCTCTCCCCCCCTCCCCCTCTGCTCTCACCCCCCCCCCCCTCTGCTCTCACCCCCCCCTCTCCCCCTCTGCTCTCCCCCGACGTCCTCTTACCTGTCTTCACCGGCCTGATCACATCTGCGTCCATCGCTGGGTCCTTCCTGGGCATTCTGCTGATCTGCCTGCTGCTCCTGTAAAGCTGTCCATCTCTCTGCCATCTGTTCCTCTGCAGCTCTTCTGGTCAGTGATCCTCCTGCTAGTCCTCTGGGTACTGTGAGTATAACTTTTTTTTTTTTTCCGTATCCCCTGTCAATTTTTACACCTCATCCGTCCGTGCGTCCCGCCAAGCGCTGATCAGGGATGCAGATAACGGATCGGCATCCATGGTCAATTTTTGGCGTGACTTTTTTTTCCGTATTCACGACGCTTTTTGTATCGCATCGGTCCGTGCGTCCCGCCGAGCGCTGATCAGGGATGCAGATAACGGATCGGCATCCATGGTCAGTTTTTGGCGTGACTTTTTTTTCCGTATCCCCGACGCTTTTTGTATCGCATCAGTCCGTGCGTCCCGCCAAGCGCTGATCAGGGATGCAGATAACGGATCGGCATCCATGGTCAATTTTTGGCGTGACTTTTTTTCCGTATTCACGACGCTTTTTGTATCGCATCGGTCCGTGCGTCCCGCCGAGCGCTGATCAGGGATGCAGATAACGGATCGGCATCCATGGTCAGTTTTTGGCGTGACTTTTTTTTCCGTATCCCCGACGCTTTTTGTATCGCATCCGTCCGTGCGTCCCGCCAAGCGCTGATCAGGGATGCACATAACGGATCGGCATCCATGGTCAATTTTTGGCGTGACTTTTTTCCGTATCCCCGACGCTTTTTGTATCGCATCCGTCCGTGCGTCCCGCCAAGCGCTGATCAGGGATGCACATAACGGATCGGCATCCCTGCTCAATTTTTGGCGTGACTTTTTTCCGTATTTGCGACGCTTTTTGTATCGCATCCGTCCGTGCGTCCCGCCAAGCGCTGATCAGGGATGCACATAACGTATCTGCATCCATGGTCAATTTTTGGCGTGACTTTTTTTTTTACGTATCCCCGACGCTTTTTTTTATCGCATCCGACCGTGCGTCCTGCAGCGGCCGATCAGTGCACTGCGTCTGTGCGTTTGAAAAGTCAAATGGCGCTCCTTCTCTTCTGAGCCCCGCCATTTGCCCAAACAATTACTTTCCACCACATATGAGGTATCTGCGTACTCAGGAGAAATTGCACAATACGTTTTATGGTGCATTTTTTCCTGATAGCCTTGTGAAAAAAAAAGCTACCTAGTTGAAGCAACCGTTTTGTGGTAAAAAAAAAAAATTTTCTTTTCACGGCTCAACGCTATAAACTTCTGTGAAGCCCCCAGGTGTTCAAAGTGCTCACCAAACATCTAGAAAAATTATTTGAGGGCTCTAGTTTCCAAAATGGTGTCACTTGTGGGGGAGCTCCACTGTTTAGGCACCATAGGGGGTCTCCAAACGTGACATGGCGTCCGCTAATGATTCCAACCAATTTTGCTGTCAAATGGCGCTCCTTCTCTTCTGAGCCCCGCCATGCGCCCAAACAATTACTTTCCACCACATATGAGGTATCTGCGTACTCAGGAGAAAATGCACAATACATTTTATGGTGCATTTTTTCCTGATAGCCTTGTGAAAAAAAAAGCTACCTAGTTGAAGCAACCGTTTTGTGGTAAAAAAAAAAATTTTTCTTTTCACGGCTCAACGCTATAAACTTCTGTGAAGCCCCCAGGTGTTCAAAGTGCTCACCAAACATCTAGAAAAATTATTTGAGGGCTCTAGTTTCCAAAATGGTGTCACTTGTGGGGGAGCTCCACTGTTTAGGCACCATAGGGGGTCTCCAAACGTGACACGGTGTCCGCTAATGATTCCAACCAATTTTGCTGTCAAATGGCGCTCCTTCTCTTCTGAGCCCCGCCATGCGCCCAAACAATTACTTTCCACCACATATGAGGTATCTGCGTACTCAGGAGAAAATGCACAATACATTTTATGGTGCATTTTTTCCTGTTACCCTTGTGAAAAAAAAAGCTACCTAGTTGAAGCAACCGTTTTGTGGTAAAAAATTTTTTTTTTCTTTTCACGGCTCAACGCTATAAACTTTTGTGAAGCCCCCAGGGGTTCAAAGTGCTCACCAAACATCTAGAAAAATTATTTGAGGCCTCTAGTTTCCAAAATGGGGTCACTTGTGGGGGAGCTCCATTGTTTAGGCACCTCAGGGGGTCTTCAAACCCGACATGGCGTCCGCTAACAGGTGCAGCTAATTTTGCACTCAAAATTTCAAATGGCGCTCCTTGCCTTCCGAGCACTGCTGTGTGTCCAAACATTTGATTTCCACCACATATGAGGTATCTGCGTACTCAGGAGAAAATGCACAATACATTTTATGGTGCATTTTTTCCTGTTACCCTTGTGAAAAAAAAAGCTACCTAGTTGAAGCAACCGTTTTGTGGTAAAAAAAAATTTTTTTCTTTTCACGGCTCAACGCTATAAACTTTTGTGAAGCCCCCAGGTGTTCAAAGTGCTCACCAAACATCTAGAAAAATTATTTGAGGCCTCTAGTTTCCAAAATGGGGTCACTTGTGGGGGAGCTCCATTGTTTAGGCACCTCAGGGGGTCTTCAAACCCGACATGGCGTCCGCTAACAGGTGCAGCTAATTTTGCACTCAAAATTTCAAATGGCGCTCCTTGCCTTCCGAGCACTGCTGTGTGTCCAAACATTTGATTTCCACCACATATGAGGTATCTGCGTACTCAGGAGAAAATGCACAATACATTTTATGGTGCATTTTTTCCTGTTACCCTTGTGAAAAAAAAAGCTACCTAGTTGAAGCAACCGTTTTGTGGTAAAAAAAAATTTTTTTCTTTTCACGGCTCAACGCTATAAACTTTTGTGAAGCCCCCAGGTGTTCAAAGTGCTCACCAAACATCTAGAAAAATTATTTGAGGCCTCTAGTTTCCAAAATGGGGTCACTTGTGGGGGAGCTCCATTGTTTAGGCACCTCAGGGGGTCTTCAAACCCGACATGGCGTCCGCTAACAGGTGCAGCTAATTTTGCACTCAAAAATTCAAATGGCGCTCCTTGCCTTCCGAGCACTGCTGTGTGTCCAAACATTTGATTTCCACCACATATGAGGTATCTGCGTACTCAGGAGAAAATGCGCAATACATTTTATGGTGCATTTTTTCCTGTTACCCTTGTGAAAAAAAAAGCTACCTAGTTGAAGCAACCGTTTTGTGGTAAAAAATTTTTTTTTTCTTTTCACGGCTCAACGCTATAAACTTTTGTGAAGCCCCCAGGGGTTCAAAGTGCTCACCAAACATCTAGAAAAATTATTTGAGGCCTCTAGTTTCCAAAATGGGGTCACTTATGGGGGAGCTCCATTGTTTAGGCACCTCAGGGGGTCTTCAAACCCGACATGGCGTCCGCTAATGAGTGCAGCTAATTTTGCGTTCAAAAATTCAAATGGCGCTCCTTCCCTTCCGAGCTCTGCCGTGCGCCCAAACAATTGATTTTTACCACATATGGGGTATCAGCGTACTCAGGAGAACATGCACAATAAATTGTATTGTGTACTTTCTCTTTTCTCCCTTGTAAAAATGAAAATTTTATGGCTAAAGTAACATTTTTGTGTTAAAAAGTAAAATTTTCATTTTTTCCTTCCACATTGCTTTGGTTCCTGTGAAGCACCTAAAGGGTTAATAATCTTATTGGATGTGGTTTTGAGCAGTGTGAGGGGTGTAGTTTTTAGAATGGGGTCACTTTTGGGTATTTTCTGTCACCTCGGCCTCTCAAAGTCACTTCAAATGTGATGTGGTCCCTAAAAAAATTATTTTGTAAATTTTGTTGGAAAAATGAGAATTTGCTGATGACCTTTGACCCCTTCTAACTTCCTAACGGAAAAAAAATTTGTTTCGAAAATTGCGCTGATGTAAAGTAGACAAGTGGGAAATGTTATTTAGTAACTATTTTGTGTGACATATCTCTCAGATTTATGGGCATAAATTTTCAAAGTTTGAAATTTGCGAAATTTTCAAAATTTTCGCCAAATTTCCTAAATTTTCACAAATAAACGCAAAAAATATCGGCCTCAATTTACCACTGACATGAAGTACAATATCTCACGAAAAAACAATCTCAGAATCGCCAGGATCCGTTGAAGCGTTCCAGAGTTATAACCTGTCAAAGTGACACTGGTCAGAATTGCAAAAAATGGCCCGGTCATTAGGGTGTTTTAGTGGCCGGGGGTGAAGGGGTTAATGGAGGCAGGTTTTTTGGCGAATAACTGTAAAGAGCGGGCTTAAAATTTCCCCTCAAAACATAGCCTATGATGCTCTCGGGGTCCAGAAGTGTGAGTGTGCAAAATTTTGTGGCTGTAGCTGCGACGGTGCAGATGCCAATCCCGGACATACATGCACACAGCTTTATATATTAGATATATCTCTATCACATCATTATATATATATATATACACACGCACACACACATACATACATACATATACACATATATATATATATATATATATATACACACATATACATACATACATATATATATATATATATATATACACACATACATATATATTGTGAGACTGTGACCGGGGTTGTCTATGACGGCCGGTACGTCTCGCCCCGGTTGTGCTCCCTCCATGTATAGAAAGCAACTCCACTCCAGGGTTAATGCTGTTTCCCTGCAGGCTGAAAGGAGGGTTAAAAGGAAACAGGAACATGGGCGTGGGTCCCTAGTGTGAGGGAGTGAACACAACTCCCTGAGTTTCTGCCAGAGAAACACATGTGTGCTGTTTTGGACTTTTGGTTTGTGCAATAAACCGTGTGCTGTGACCATTGGTGCCTGGATCCCGTGTCTTCTGCCGCGCAGCCGACCAAGCTACCTCACAGATGGTGGAGAATGCAGGCATGCCAGCCCGGTGAGGTGTAGCATCCATCCCTGGTGACCCAGTAGCGCATGTCCTGGATTCGAGCGGCTATACTACAGCCCAAACCCGGCGACGCCATGGAGGACATACTAAAGCAGCTGGCTCAGGCTAATGCACAGCAACAACAGACCAATGCACACCTGCTCCGGTCGTTGGATCGTCAGCAGCAATCCTTGCAATTGCAGGAACAAAGGCACCAAGAACAGATGGTTCTCCTGGCCAAGTCGATCCGTGCTGGACCGGCAGCAACAACCCCGGGACCGGGTGACGACGGCAGCGTCCGGAAAACGGTGAGACAAGCGTTGCAAAAGATGACCCCGGGGGATGATGTGAAAGCGTTCCTGGCGGTGTTTGAGCGGGTGGCCGAGCGGGAAAAGCTGCCGACCCCCCAGTGGGCTGAGGTATTGTCGCCCTATCTGACGGGGGAGCCCCAAAAAGCGTACCTGGACCTCTGTACCGAGGACGCCATAGAATATGAGACCCTGAAAGCCGAAATACTTGCTCGGTTGGGGGTGAATACCTATGTATGGGCTCAGCGGGTAAATCAGTGGTTCTATGAGGAACTCAAACCCGTACGCTCCCAGGCCTATGACTTGTTGCATCTGGTAAAGAAGTGGTTGCAGCCTGACACTCTGAGCCCTGCGCAAATGGTGGAAAGGGTAGTGGTTGATCGCTTTGTGCGCACTTTACCCGTCACCATTCAACGGTGGGTAGGACAGGGCGACCCAAGTACCCTGGACCAATTAGTGTGCCTGGTGGAGCGGCATGTGGCTACGCAGGACTTGATACGGGACACTGAGACTTTGCGTGCCGCCCGTCGGTCCGGCCCCTCCAAGCCTCGGGCCAAGGACCCACCGCTGACACCGGTGCGGGAGTCTGCTACCGTCCCGTCTGAGGCCGCGCCCGCCGTCCCTGAGGTCCGGAAGGCTATGTACCCTAAACGACAATTCGTCAAGGGGGTTTCCTTCCCTATTAGATGTTGGCGGTGCCAGCGGGTGGGACATATGGAAGCCCAGTGTCCACTCATCACGGAGCCCATGGATTGTGGGGTTACCCGGCGGGGTTCAATGTATGCTCAGGCGGTGTGTACCGCGGACCTTGTCTCCCCGGAGACTGAGCCCCACTTGTGCCAAATACAGGTGAATGGATGTCCGGTTATAGGCTTGTTGGACTCCGGAAGCTTAGTGACCCTTGTGCGAACAACCCTAAGGGCTGAAGTAAAGGCCACAGGACGTACCGTGGGGGTGGTTTGCATACATGGGGACCGCCGAGACTATCCCACGGGGGTTGTCACCATCACAGCACCCTGCGGGCAGGTGCAACATGAGGTGGGACTTATGAACACTCTTCCCTATGACGTGATCCTAGGAAGGGATCTGCCGTATTTTTGGACTCTATGGAAGGGGCCTCCTAAGTCCCCTCAAGTATTGGACAGTCCGGGACCTGAGCCCGACAATCCCGAATCCGGGACGCCTGCCGTAGGGGTCCCCATGTTAGGGACAGAATGTGAACCCGATAGGTCGCCCCTAGAGGTATTGGCAGGAGAGGCTGAGATGGTCGAGCCCATCCCGGAGTTGGAGGCGTCCCCGGATACGTTTGGGACAGCCCAACTCCAGGACCCTACATTAATACATGCCCGGAGTCGGGTGACAGTAGTTGACGGGGTGGCACAGCTGCCCGGTGCCCAGGTAAGGTACCCCCATTTCGCTCTTAAGCAGGATTTACTCTACCGGGTAGATGAAATACGGGGCGTGGGGGTAGAGCAGTTGGTGGTGCCCCAGCCGTATCGCCGGCGGGTCCTCGACTTGGCTCATAAACACCTGATGAGTGGCCACCTAGGGGTCAAGAAAACGCAGGAGCGAATATTGCAAAGGTTCTATTGGCCCGGGGTCTTTGGGGAGGTAAAACGGTTCTGCGAAACCTGCCCGGAGTGTCAGCTTACGGCACCCCTGACCCACTTTCGCAGTCCGTTGGTACCGTTACCCATTATAGAAGTCCCTTTTGAACGGATAGGGATGGATCTGGTGGGGCCCCTCGTAAAGTCCGCTCGAGGGCACCAACACATCCTAGTGATCGTTGACTATGCCACCCGGTATCCAGAGGCGATACCTCTCAGACATACTGCGGCGAAGCTTATAGCTCGGGAGTTGTTTGCTGTGTTCTGCCGGGTGGGGTTGCCCAAGGAGATCCTTACGGATCAGGGTACCCCATTCATGTCTAAAGTGACCAAAGAGCTATGCCGGCTACTCCAGATCAAGCAGTTGCGTACGTCTGTGTATCATCCTCAAACGGACGGTTTAGTGGAGCGATTCAATAAAACCCTGAAAACCATGCTCAAAAGGGTGATTTCCAAAGACGGGAAAGACTGGGATATGATGCTTCCCTATTTGATGTTTGCCATCCGAGAGGTGCCACAGGCATCCACGGGGTTTTCGCCTTTTGAGTTGTTATACGGGCGACATCCCCGGGGATTGTTGGACCTGGCAAAGGAAACATGGGAGCAGGAGCCCACCCCCCATAAAAGTGTGATTGAACACATTTTAGGAATGCAGAACCGCATAAGCGCGGTCATGCCAATTGTGAAGGAGCATTTACAGGAAGCTCAGGCCGCGCAAAGCGGCCGCTACAATAGACAAGCCACCGTGCGGACCTTTAAACCCGGGGATCGGGTGTTGGTATTGGTCCCCACGGCGGAGAGTAAATTCCTGGCTCAGTGGCAAGGCCCCTACGAGATAAAGGAAAGAATCAGGGTGGTCAACTATAAGGTATTGCAGCCCGGTAGGCGGAAACCTGAACAAATATACCATGTCAACCTGTTAAAACCTTGGCAGGAACGGGAAAGCCTGATGGTTGATTTATCCCCATCTCCCTCCTCTTCGGGTCGTTCATACCCTGCTCCAGCGACCTCCGGAGAGGACGAACCGGAAGTAAGGATTGGAGAAGCCCTCACCAAGCAACAGAGGCGAGAGGCCAGACGGCTGGTTCAGCAGAACCCCGATGTCTTCTCCGAGCTGCCTGGTAGGACCAGTCTGATACGACATGACATTGTCACCGAGCCTCACCTGAAGGTACGCCTGAAGCCATACTGGGTACCGGAGGCTCGAAGACAAGCCATATCAGAGGAAGTGAAGACAATGCTACGCCTGGGGGTCATCGAAAAATCCCGGAGTGAATGGGCTAGTCCCATTGTCCTAATACCAAAACCCGATGGCTCCTTAAGGTTCTGCAATGACTTTAGGAGATTGAACGAAATATCCAAGTTCGATCTCTACCCCATGCCCCGGGTGGATGAGCTGA
>NW_027445131.1:30000-32500 GCF_048569485.1 Anomaloglossus baeobatrachus | reverse complement strand
GTCCATAGATGTGTCTGCCATTTTTTAACAAAAGCCAAAAAAGGGGGGTAAGAGAAGCGTGCACTCACGGTATTAGAAGAAGTCCAAGTTCCATAAAGCTGAGTGGAGGATACCGGGCACCGCCAATCCCCGTATGGCTAACAAAGCTGTGCTTTCAGGCAGGTGGAGACCTGGGTGCGTGTCCCAAAGCAAAGGCGATACAAGATCCACAATGAAGAGATGAAAGGTCGCACTCCAAAGGTCGAATAAAATATTTTTCTTTTTATTCCACGATCACATCAGGGGTACAGGTAGTGAGGGAGGATGAGGGTGTGCCACGTCGGACGACGGCAGCCGTTTCGCAAGTAACCTTGCTTCTACGGGTCCAGTGCATGCAAAGGTGCTGCATCCACCCTTAAATAACAGGTGAATTGGGTGCAGCATCCTTGCGTGAATAAAGTGCAAATTAAAAACATATACCAGCTGCACATGTATCAGATTCACATAGAAACTTGTTACATATCAATTCCAAAATGGATTATAAATAATCGTAACATACATGGGTATAGTTAGAGTAGAAAATTAGATATAATATTCATTATAATTTAGCCAAAGACATCTCAGAAAACACTATAAAAAACAGGCTTATAGGAAAAAACAGGATTATAGGAACACTGACAAATCATTTTTATCGTTCAAGCCAAGGGGACCGAGAGCATTTAAGTCTATGATCAATCTCGATTCTTTTCTAAGTAAAGAACGGTGCATATCACCTCCTGTGGGACAAGGATTAATTTTTATTACGCCTGCAAATTTTAAAAGGCGTGGATTACCACTATGATGTTCCTGCATATGGGCAATTAAACGTGGAGAACCTATCCCGGAGGTTATAGACTTAAAATGCTCCCTAAATCGAACATATAAAGGCCGAATTGTTTTACCTATATAATATTTTTGACAGGGGCAAAAAATAACATATACCAGATAATTAGACTTACATGTGATAAGATCTTTTATTTTGAATAGCTCAGTACCGATTTTTAAAGTGTCTCCTGTACAGTGATATTCACAAAAGGGGCAGCCGCCGCACCTATGATTTCCTTTGATTTTATTTCGGTCTAGCCACGTACCTAGTTTAGGTGTAGTAATACGATTATCTACCAGAACATCTCCTATGTTTTTGCACCGCCTATATGAAATCAGAGGACCCTCGTTTGTCATTCCACAGAGATCCTTGTCTTTATTAATTAAATGCCAGTGTTTTTTGATGCTTGATTTTATTGCATCATACATGGAGTTAAATTTAAAATTAAACACACATCTATTTGAACTTTCGATTTTTGTTTTTTTTCGAAATGGCATTTACATTTTTATTCTTATTTTCACTTTTATTTTTGTATTCTTTATTTTTATTTTTATCATTTGGATCATAATTTAGGGATTTTTCGAGGGCAGAATTAATAACTGATATGGGATATCCTCGTTCTAATAGACGTTTTTTCAAGTCTAATGCTTGATGCAGAAAGGTTTCAGAATTATTATGTACTCTCTTTAGCCGCAAAAATTGTCCATATGGAAGGGCTCTCTTTGTATGGGAGGGGTGCGCACTGTTAAAATGAAGCAGAGTATTCACTGCAGTTGGTTTTCTATATACTTGTCTGTCAATAATACCATCCGATATACTGAGTGTGACATCTAAAAAATCCAATTTTTGGTCCCCAAAAGTATATGTAAAATACATGTTGTAGGAATTATCATTATTTAGATATGACACAAAATTTTCAAAATCCTGCACAGAACCGTCCCATACAAAGAAGCCATCATCCATGTATCTGGCATATTTTTTTATATGTTTCAGATATGGATTTTTAGGACTGTAGATAAAGTCTTCCTCAAATGCTGCCAAAAAGAGATTTGCAAAAGTACATGCGGCGGGGGTACCCATCGCGGTACCCCCGCATTGCAAGTACCACTGATCATCAAATTTAAATGCGTTATGATGCAAAATAAAGCTTAAGGCTTCTGTGATGAAGTCTACTAAGATTGGATTCTGATCGAAATTTAGCAAGACTCTCTTAATGGTCTGTACACCCTGATCCTGTGGGATGCGGGTGTACAGACTCTCAATATCCAAAGCGGCAAGAGAGAAACCTTTCTGCCATTGAAAATTATCAAGCATTTTAATTAGATCTCCCGTATCTTTTAAGAACGAGGGGATGCGGGTCAGTAGTGGTTTAAGTAGCCATTCTAGGTAGTGAGATAAGGGCTCTGTCACTGAACCTATTCCTGCCACAATAGGGCGGCCAGGGGGGGAGACACTGCTCTTGTGAATCTTTGGCAGATAATACCAATGAGGTTTTTTCGGGAAAAGAGGGAGTAATTTTTCAGCAGTTTTTTTAGAAATAGTACCTAAACTTACATATTTATGTAAAAGGCTTCTAAGTTTTTTGACAAACGATCCAGTAGGATCATTAGATAATTTCTGATATACTCTTATATCCTGAAGTTGCCGATTGGCTTC
>NW_027445131.1:0-25000 GCF_048569485.1 Anomaloglossus baeobatrachus | reverse complement strand
GTTCACTGGTCGCTGGTGAGATCTGCCTGTTTGACAGCTCACCAGCGACCATGTAGCGATGCAGCAGCGATCCTGACCAGGTCAGATCGCTGGTCGGATCGCTGCTGCATCGCTAAGTGTGAAGGTACCCTTACCCAAAACACACAAGGGAATATCACCTCCCCCAATGAGGCCAATAGTCTCAGGTATCGGCTCTTCCAATGAACACATGAGTGAATGGCTGGATTCAATACTGCAGCCTTTAACCCATAGAACTCCAGGGTACATCAAAGATAGTATTGACATTCTTGATCAGTTCTCCAATAAAATTTGGCAAACAGGCTTTAGTTGGCTTAGTTGCGATGTTATATCATTGTACACTACTATTCCTTTATCTGTAGCTATACAAGCTTTGATTTTTCATTTGAATAAATATAGCTCCTATTCTTCAGCGTTTCAAAATTATATCGTACAAGTTGCGCAATTTTTGATGGAGCATAATTTTTTCGTGTTCAATAAACAGTTTTATTTACAGTACCACGGAGTTTCTATGGGTGCTAAATTTTCGCCTTCAATTGCGAATTTGATTATGGCTCATTGGGAGGAAAAATACTTATATGATATTAATAACCCTTACTGTAAATTCATCCACTGGTACGGTAGATTTATTGATGACCAGTTATTCATTTGGAATGGTCCCATCTTATTAATTCTGGAGTTCATGAATTATTTAAACAATAATCAATTCAATCTAAAATTCACCCATTTTTGTGACAATAATAAAATTAATTTTTTGGATTTGACTTTCACAGGCATGCCTAACCAGATTATATCCACTTGTATTTATCGTAAACCACTGGCTGGAAATACAATTTTACATGCCATGAGTAGTCATCCTAATCATACAATCAAAGCTGTACCAGTGGGTGAATTTACCAGGGTTTTGCGTAATTGCAGTGAGCATTCTGTGTATAACAATGAAGTCAGATCAGCTGAATCCAGATTAAGTGCAAGGGGTTATCCATCCTGGACACTTCAGAGAGCACGCAAGATAGTAGAAAATAAAAAACGTGACCATTTGATAGATTTTTCAAATAAAAACTCTGAATGTAAAAACAATAAGAATAATATGAAATTCCATAACAAAATAGTGCTATCTTTACAATACAGCACACAATTTAATCACATCAAAAATATTATTAAACGTTATTTAACCGTTTTAAATGAAGACCCTGTTCTTGCAACCATACTGCAATCTGGTTGCAATGTGGTTGCTAAAAAAGCACCTTCACTGGGCAACATTCTTTCACCTAGTTTTTTTGTAAAAAATAAACCTGTTTCCACCTGGCTTGAACACAAGGGATTTTTTAGGTGCGGCACCTCACGCTGCCGCACATGTGAATTTGCCTTACCTTGTAGCTCATTTTCAAATACTGGTGAGACTGCCACATATTCCATTTCGAGGTACATTAATTGTAATACCACCAATGTGGTTTATTGCATTAAGTGCACCAGCTGCAACCTACTTTATATTGGTTGTACAGTGAGAAAACTCAAGGTGCGTTTTAATGAACATATCTGGGATATTTATAATTCTAAGGGCCCCGTTATTCCAGCCAGAAATCTCTCATCGGCATCCAGACATTTTATTTCACATCACAATTGCAATACTGACTCCCTGCGTGTTTTTGGCTTAGAAAAAGTTAAAATCTCTCCTCGTGGTGGTGATATCCAACATCAGGTTCTCACACGTGAGGCTTTTTGGATATTTCATTTGGGAACTAGAATACCCAATGGTCTTAATCTGAGACGAGATGTCATGTTTCATTATTAAATCTTGGTAGATAATGTTCGCATGTACATTTCGGATGATAGAGTTTTTTTATGTGGAATTTTAATATCAAAAATCTTTTCTGTATATACGAAAAAATAAAAAAATCTGTTCACTTATTGTTGAATTTTTGTATTGTTGCTTTGTATGTTATCTACCCCATGCTGGCACATGTGCTTTCTGATTAAACACACTCCTCCCATTGGTAGGAGTGAGTTTAAATGCTTGTGAGCAAGACATGTTCACTCAGGCTTGACAAAGAACGCAGGCAGCGTTCGAAACGCGTAGCCTTACGCCGCATATGGGCTCCCTATTTTTGTCATCACATTAATTTTTACGTCCTTTAATAAAATTTTGCATCAGTTTTACTACTACTCCGGAAGCTGGATTTTTCTTTCTTCTATTGGACCCTTGCACTGCCAGAGTGTTATCCTTGCATGCCGGACTTTGCCCCAGTTGAGCTGGATCACCTTTTTTCCTTCTCATTAAAATACAGTGGTCCAAGCAGTTCAAAACAGCATTAATGCAGGAAAGTAGTGCAGATAGGACTACGCGTTTCAGTGGTAAAATCCGCCTTCTTCACGGTCCAGAAGAGATTCAGAAGAGAAGGCGGATTTTACCGCTGAAACGCGTAGTCCTATCTGCACTACTTTCCTGCATTAATGCTGTTTTGAACTGCTTGGACCACTGTATTTTAATGGATCTATGAATAAAAAGTAAGAAAAAAAATGTTTAACAGCATCCTGGATTGCTCACGTTATTGCTGGACTTTGCTCTGTTGTTGTTCACATTTGTATGGATGACTCCTACATCCTGACCCGGGCACAACGAAGTTAACCAGGTCAGCTGAGGTTCCAGGTGGTTCACAGGAGTGAGCTGGTCTACATTGCTGGACTTATATATATATATATATATATAAAAAAGAAAAAAAAAAAAGAAACACTTGTGAGGCTCATGTGTTGCCCATGGCAATTGCTTGTTAGTTGGTTGCTATGGGTAACCACAATTTTTAAATTAGTATTTTTTTTACACATAAAATGGCCACCAGCAACATCAGGATGGCATCAGAGAGAACAGCGGCCATCAGATCCTTAGCAGCCAATCAGAAATCATGTTTCATGTTTTCTATCCAGGATTAAAAATGAAAGCCAAGCTCTGATTGGTTCCCAACGCCGTGTGTTGTTGGAGATACCTGTCACCGTGTAGGGGTAGTAGATCCAGGCTTTTTCCACACGTAGAACATTCAAGGAACCACGCTGGGTATCCTTCTGCAAAAAAAAAAAAAAGAGGTGAAAATTAATACTGACCCATAATATGCTCCATAAAGTCCCCCACCGCTTCTTAATGCCACTTGTAAAATAACACTGCTCCTCCCCCACCTGCAGCCCCTCATATAAAAGTACATCTTCGGCTCCTCTGGAGCGCTTACCTGTGCCTGCGCGTCCTCTTCTTCATTCCTGCAGCTGCGGCCCCGGTGATGATTATGTCGGTGCAGGACTGAGGCGCGCTCCTATGCAGCCCTGGTGATTACGGTACGTCGCGGGGCTGAGCAGAGCTGCTCTCCCTCCTGTCACCGGCCGCACTGTACAAATATATTGCGCGCCTGAAAGACACGCATACATCTGAATACCGGCGCGGTCGGTGCAGTCCTGGGGACTCCCACAGTGAACCGCTAGGACCTTTGGTGAGTCACATGACACATGTGATGTCACTAAAGGTCCTGCAACTGCGAAAACTTCAGTGATCGTACAGAACTTGTACGATCACTGAAGTTTACGATTGAAAGGCTGGGTGCCAGGGCCCACTCAGGCCTGTGCATGGGCGTACCCAGGATCAAAACTAGGGGGGGGGGGGGCAAGCCATGGTCGTTCAGGTTGTAAAATATTAGAACGGAAAAGGTGAATGAAACAAAAATTTTGAGAATTAAATGTAATTATAGCTTATAGCGCCCCTCTCCACACACACACACACACACACACACACAATACATCCCCCATTACCCCCTACACACACACACACAATACAATCCTGATCACCCCCCCCCCCCACACACACACACACACACTACATCCCCCCCATCACCCGCTACACATACAAATACAATGCACCCCCCCATCACCCCCTACACACCCACCCACAATACAATGCACCCCCACTACTCCCCACACACACACAGAATGCACCGTCCATCAGCCCCTACACACACACACACAATGCACCCCGCATCACCCCCTACACACACACACACAATGCATCCCCCATCACACCCCACACACACACGCACAATACAATGCATCCCCCATCACACCCCACACACACACACACACACACAATGCACTCCCCCATCACCCCCTACACACACACACACAATGCACCCCTCCATCACCCCCTACACACACACACACACACACACAAAAATACAATGCATCACCCCCTACACACACACAAATACAATGCACCCCCCCATCACCCCCTACACACACACACAATGCACCCCATCACGCCATACACACACAATGCACCCCTCCATCACCCCTACACACACTACAATGTACCTACAATGTACCCCCCATCACTCCCCACACACACACACAATACAGAGCACCCTCCATTACCCCTCCCCCACATACAATACAATGCACCCTCCATTACCCCCTCCCCAGACATAATACATTGCACCCCTCATCACCCCCTGCAGACACAAATTACACTGCCCTATCACTACACACACCTACCTGCCTCCCCCCTCCCTCGGAATACAGCACTCCCCCTCTGCCTGTCACAAAACTGTGTCTCCTTCACAAATGTTCCCCGTTATGTGTCCTCAGACCCTCCCCACACATCCCCATTAATTACACCTGTCTCTTCGGCTCCTCCATGGAGCGCTTACCGCTGCCTGATGAATCCAGTGTGGCGCCCGCAGCACTGTGATGACGTCAGCAATGTGCTGATCTCATCACGTCCTCTCACACATATCCATAAGGGGCCCGGAGGGGTAGGGGGGCGGTGCCTAAGGGGCGTGGCCATCAATAGCAGGGTCCCACCGGGGGTTCTCCCGACCTCCTGGTGGGCCAGTCCGCCCCTGTACGTGAGGATGGGGCCCACAAAAACCTGTAGACGGCCCTGCCTGCATCCCTATATGTCACACAGCCTGTACCCAAACTTACCCCTCTCTCAAACACCCTGCACCCCATTTGTCACAATCTGTACCCCTCATATGCACTCACCCTGCAACCCCATTTTCCCTCATTACCGGTCACGCGTTCCCATCTCCTTCAGGAATCAGGATCTTCTGGCTTTCTGAGCGGCTCCTCCCACTCGGTCACATGGGCATGACAAGATCGCAGGTCCTATCTACACCACTAGGATGTATTTTCGTCATCTGGACAAGTTTCTGCTCTGCCTCTGCAGCACTCAGGCTATGTGCGCACGTGTGCGTATTGCATGCATTTATGCTGCGTCTATAGCACTGCAGTGTATATGCATGTGTCCTGCGTCCCCTGCACAATCTACGAAGAGTGTGCATAATCCGTGCGCACCATGCTTTTTTGAACGCAGCGATTTGAGTGTCAAAAATTTGACAAAATCTCTGCATTTAAAAATGTAGCATGTCACTTCTTTCGTGCGCTTTGGATGCTGCTCCCACTCTGTCTATGGGAGAGGCGGCATCCCGAGCGCGTGAAATCGCCATCTATTCTGCAGACACACTACATCCATTATGCAGTGTCTGCAGCGATTTGAAGCGCACATGAGCTGCCAAATCACTGCAGAATTTTCTACAGTGACACGACGCAACGTGCGCACATAGGTGGAAGCGCCTAGTGGACCTCCTCTGAGCACAGGGCAACTGCCCCCTCTGCCACCTCCCGGTAGCTACACTACTGGCGGTCATTAATAGTCCTGGTCTTCTCATATGGACCAACATGGAAAAGGAGTAATAGATTGCAGTCACCTGTCCTACAGTCTCTTCCCCCCAGTAATGGCTGATAACAGGGAGTAATAGATTGCAGTCACCTGTCCTACAGTCTCTTCCCCCCAGTAATGGTTGATAACAGGGAGTAATAGATTGAAGTCACCTGTTCTATAGTCGTCTCCTCCTCCATGGCTGATAACAGAAAGCAATAGACTGAAGTCCCCTGTTCTACAGTCTCCCCCTCCAGTAATGGCTGATAACAGGGAGTAATAGAATGCAGTTGAGTGCCTACAGTCTTTTTCCCCCAGTAATGGTTTATAACAGGGAGAAAGGCAGGTTTCACATTTGCGTTGTTTCGACGCAAACGGACTCCGTCACTAATGTATTACAGTTCATTTATTTACAGTTGAAGAGCGACAGCATGCCTCATGCACTACCCGCATGCGTCCACATGGTGTCGCGCTTACACTGTAAATAAATGAACTGTAAGGATGCTTTCACACTACGTCTTTTTAAGGCTGCTTTCACACTACGTCTTTTTAACATGCGTCCTGAACGTTTTTTTGCTGCAAAAGCGGATCCTGCTTTTACATCAAAAAACGCATGCAAACGCATGTGTTACTTTGCAGGATCCTGTCACTGGATGTTTAGGGGCGGGCATTGGAGTCATGTGATCGGGAGTGATGGGAACTAAACGTGCCAGACTGGAAGCCGGCTTCTTACAACTGTGGAGGTTCGTAACCAAGGTAAACATCGGGTATACTTGCTTGGATACCCGATATTTACTTTGGTTACGAGCGTCTGCAGCTGCTAGGAGCCGGGCTCCCTGCACACGTAACCAACGTAAACATCGGGTAACTAAGATAAGTGGTTACCCGATATTTACCTTGGTTACGAGTGTCCGCAGCTCTCAGGTGGAGGAGAGGGAGGGGGAGAGACAGAGAGGTAGGAGAGAGAGGGACTGATCACGCGAGACTGGTTCTGGGCATGCTCAGTAGAGCAAGCAGGATCCTGTCTATCAGCATGCCAGCGTTCACATGCGTTTGCGTGCTGTTTAGTCAGGATCCAGCGATTTGCAGTATTTGGACGCAGCTCAAAAACGCTACATGTAGCGTTTTTGAAAGATGTTAAAAAACTGCAAGTCGCTGGATCCTCACTATAACGCACGCAAACGCAGGTGAACGCATGTTAACGCGAGTCCATTGCAAATGCATTGAAATGAAAACGCATTTGCACTGGATCCGTTTTTGCGTTAAAAAAAGTTCAGGACGCATGTTAGGCTGCTTTCACACTACGTCTTTTTAACATGCGTCCTGAACGTTTTTTTAACGCAAAAACGGATCCAGTGCAAATGCGTTTTCATTTCAATGCATTTGCAATGGACTCGCGTTAACATGTGTTCACCTGCGTTTGCATGCGTTATAGTGAGGATCCAGCGACTTGCAGTTTTTTAACATCTTTCAAAAACGCTACATGTAGCGTTTTTGAGCTGCGTCCAAATACTGCAAATCGCTGGATCCTGACTAAACAGCACGCAAACGCATGTGAACGCTGGCATGCTGATAGACAGGATCCTGCTTGCTCTACTGAGCATGCCCAGAACCAGTCTCGCGTGATCAGTCCCTCTCTCTCCTACCTCTCTGTCTCTCCCCCTCCCTCTCCTCCACCTGAGAGCTGCGGACACTCGTAACCAAGGTAAATATCGGGTAACCACTTATCTTAGTTACCCGATGTTTATGTTGGTTACGTGTGCAGGGAGCCCGGCTCCTAGCAGCTGCAGACGCTCGTAACCAAAGTAAATATCGGGTATCCAAGCAAGTATACCCGATGTTTACCTTGGTTACGAGCCTCCACAGTTGTAAGAAGCCGGCTTCCAGTCTATCACGTTTAGTTCCCATCACTCCCGATCACATGACTCCAATGCCCGCCCCTAAACATCCAGTGACAGGATCCTGCAAAGTAACACATGCGTTTGCATGCGTTTTTTGCTGTAAAAGCAGGATCTGCTTTTGCAGCAAAAAAACGTTCAGGACGCATGTTAAAAAGACGTAGTGTGAAAGCAGCCTTAAAAAGACGTAGTGTGAAAGCAGCCTAATACATTAGTGACGGAGTCCGTTTGCGTCGAAACAACGCAGATGTAAAACCGGCCTAATAGATTGGTCACCTGTCCTACAATCTCCTCCTCCATGGCTGATAACAGGGAGTAATAGATTGCAGTCGAGTGTCCTACAGTCTCTTCCCTCCAGTAATGGTTGATAACAGAGAGTAATAGATTGCAGTCACCTGTCCTACAGTCGTCTTCCCCCAGAAATGGCTGATAACAGGGAGTAATAGATTGCAGTCGAGTGTCCTACAGTCTCTTCCCCCCAGTAATGGCTGACAACAGGGAGTAATAGATTGCAGTCGAGTGTCCTACAGTCTCTTCCCCCCAGTAATGGTTGATAACAGGGAGTAATAGATTGAAGTGACCTGTCCTACAGTCTCCTTCCCCCCGAAATGGCTGATCACAGGGAGTAATAGATTGCAGTCGAGTGTCCTACAGTCTCTTCCCCCCAGTAATGGCTGATAACAGGGAGTAATAGATTGCAGTCGAGTGTCCTACAGTCTATTCCCCCCAGTAATGGCTGATAGCAGGGAGTAATTGATTGCAGTCACCTGTCCTACAGTCTCCTTCCCCCAGAAAAGGCTGATAACAGGGAGTAATAGATTGAAATCACCTGTGCTACAGTCTACTCCTCCACAGAGTTCCGGAATATCCCTGACGTCAGATAAAATCATGTGACTGCTGAAGCACGCGACACCTGACCGAGTAGATAGCACTGCGCATGCGCGACTAATTAAAGGGCCAGCTGGGACCGATTATGTAGTGGGGGGTATAATCTGAAGGACACGGCATTTTGACACTCCTTGAGGAAGACCATGTGAAACAGTGGCAAAAGAGACACAGCAGTGCCACATATTACAGGAGAATATGGGTGAGTGCAATAAATAACTACTTGTGTTTATGCTGCTGGGTGGTGAGATATATCTGATTTACTGTTTATGCATTCAGAGCCCAATAGAGATATTACTCCCTCTGGACTTTTAGGTACTTAGCACTTTATTTTGCTTGTAGTCCTGCACCATGCACTTTTTTGTAATGTATTGATGTGTTTAGATATTTATGTGCAATAAAGTTTATATGAAGCCTTTCAATATAGGTGATGATCTATATGTTGCCATTTTTCTATAAGGTAAAATTCTGTGGAGGAGCTTTTCAGTTATACTGACCCATGATCTCAATTGAGGAGGCTGGGAAAGTCTTAGGCTACATGTGGACGCTGCGTTATTTGCTGTGGTTTTTTTGGTGCAGTTTTGTTGTCAGAACTTTCTGACTTCCCAGCAAAGTCTATGAGAAGTCAGATTTGCTATGTGCACATTGCAGTTTTTGTCAGGGGCTGCCACCGGTCGGGGTTTTTGTGGGCCCTGGGCTGCCACCGGTCGGGGTTTTTGTGGGCCCACAGGTTTTTGTGGGCCCCATCCTCACGTAGACACGCACATACAGGCATAGGCTGGAGTCACACTTGCGTGTATCGGATCGCACTGCCCGGACCGGCCGCGGCTCTCCTGAGAGGAGCGGGTCAGCATCATAGAAATACATACAGCAGAGCCGCTCCTGACAGAAGAGAAGCCAGCCGGTCTGGGCAGTGTGATCCGATACTCGCATGAGTCACATACAAGTGTGACTCCAGCCTATGCCTGTATGTGTACGTATCTGTATGTGCGTGTCTACGTGAGGATGGGGTCCACAAAAACCTGCAGACAGCCCTGCCTGCATCCCTATATGTCACACAGCCTGTACCCAAACTTGCCCCTCTCTCAAACACCCTGCACCCCATTTTGTCACAATCTGTACCCCTCATATGCACTCACCCTGCAACCCCATTTTCCCTCATTACCGGTCACACGTTCCCATCTCCTTCAGGAATCAGGATCTTCTAGCTTTCTGAGCGGCTCCTCCCACTCGGTCACATGGGCATGACATCATCGCAGGTCCTATCTACACCACTAAAAGGTATTTTCGTCATCTGGACAAGTTTTGGGAAAGTCTAAGGGCGGCTTTGCACACTACGACATCGCAGGTGCGATGTCGGTGGGGTCAAACTGAAAGTGACGCACATCCGGCATTGCATGCGACATCGTAGTGTGGAAAGCCTAGATGATACGATTTACGAGCGCAAAATCGTCGTAATCGTATCATCGGTGCAGCGTCGGCGTAATCCATAATTACGCTGACGCGACGGTCCGATGTTGTTCCTCGCTCTTGCGGCAGCACACATTGCTGTGTGTGAAGTCGCAGGAGCGAGGAACATCTCCTACCGGCGTCACCGCGGCTTCCGTAGGATATGCGGAAGGAAGGAGGTGGGCAGGATGTTTACATCCTGCTCATCTCCGCCGCTATGCTGCCTGCTGTGTGACGTCGCTATGACGCCGCACGACCCGCCCCCTTAGGAAGGAGGCGGGTCGCCGGCCAGAGCGACGGTCGCAGGGTAGGTGAGTGCATGTAAAGCTGGCGTAGCGATCATATTGTGTGATAGCTGGCGTAGCGATCATGTTCGCTACGCCAGCTATCACACAATATCGTACCTGCGACGGGGGCGGGGACTTTCGCGTGCGACATCGCAGCATCGGCTTGCGATGTCACAACGTGCAAAGCCCGCCTTAGGCTACATGTGGACGCTGTGTTATTTGCTGTGGGTTTTTTTGGTGCAGTTTTGTTAGACTTTGCTGGGAAGTCAGAAAGTTCTATGAGAAGTCAGATTTGCTATGTGAACATTGCAGTTTTTGTCAGGGGCCCCGGGCTGCCCCCTCCCTCTGGGGCCTTTTCTCGGCCCCCGGGCTGCCCCCTCCCTCTGGGGCCTTTTCTCGGCCCCCGGGCTGCCCCCCTCCCTCTGGGGCCTTTTCTCGGCCCCCGGGCTGCCCCCTCCCTGGGGCCTTTTCTCGGCCCCCGGGCTGCCCCCTCCCTCTGGGGCCTTTTCTCGGCCCCCGGGCTGCCCCCTCCCTCTGGGGCCTTTTCTCGGCCCCCGGGCTGCCCCCTCCCTCTGGGGCCTTTTCTCGGCCCCCGGGCTGCCCCCTCCCTCTGGGGCCTTTTCTCGGCCCCCGGGCTGCCCCCTCCCTCTGGGGCCTTTTCTCGGCCCCCGGGCTGCCCCCTCCCTCTGGGGCCTTTTCTCGGCCCCCGGGCTGCCCCCTCCCTCTGGGGCCTTTTCTCGGCCCCCGGGCTGCCCCCTCCCTCTGGGGCCTTTTCTCGGCCCCCGGGCTGCCCCCTCCCTCTGGGGCCTTTTCTCGGCCCCCGGGCTGCCCCCTCCCTCTGGGGCCTTTTCTCGGCCCCCGGGCTGCCCCCTCCCTCTGGGGCCTTTTCTCGGCCCCCGGGCTGCCCCCTCCCTCTGGGGCCTTTTCTCGGCCCCCGGGCTGCCCCCTCCCTCTGGGGCCTTTTCTCGGCCCCCGGGCTGCCCCCTCCCTCTGGGGCCTTTTCTCGGCCCCCGGGCTGCCCCCTCCCTCTGGGGCCTTTTCTCGGCCCCCGGGCTGCCCCCTCCCTCTGGGGCCTTTTCTCGGCCCCCGGGCTGCCCCCTCCCTCTGGGGCCTTTTCTCGGCCCCCGGGCTGCCCCCTCCCTCTGGGGCCTTTTCTCGGCCCCCGGGCTGCCCCCTCCCTCTGGGGCCTTTTCTCGGCCCCCGGGCTGCCCCCTCCCTCTGGGGCCTTTTCTCGGCCCCCGGGCTGCCCCCTCCCTCTGGGGCCTTTTCTCGGCCCCCGGGCTGCCCCCTCCCTCTGGGGCCTTTTCTCGGCCCCCGGGCTGCCCCCTCCCTCTGGGGCCTTTTCTCGGCCCCCGGGCTGCCCCCTCCCTCTGGGGCCTTTTCTCGGCCCCCGGGCTGCCCCCTCCCTCTGGGGCCTTTTCTCGGCCCCCGGGCTGCCCCCTCCCTCTGGGGCCTTTTCTCGGCCCCCGGGCTGCCCCCTCCCTCTGGGGCCTTTTCTCGGCCCCCGGGCTGCCCCCTCCCTCTGGGGCCTTTTCTCGGCCCCCGGGCTGCCCCCTCCCTCTGGGGCCTTTTCTCGGCCCCCGGGCTGCCCCCTCCCTCTGGGGCCTTTTCTCGGCCCCCGGGCTGCCCCCTCCCTCTGGGGCCTTTTCTCGGCCCCCGGGCTGCCCCCTCCCTCTGGGGCCTTTTCTCGGCCCCCGGGCTGCCCCCTCCCTCTGGGGCCTTTTCTCGGCCCCCGGGCTGCCCCCTCCCTCTGGGGCCTTTTCTCGGCCCCCGGGCTGCCCCCTCCCTCTGGGGCCTTTTCTCGGCCCCCGGGCTGCCCCCTCCCTCTGGGGCCTTTTCTCGGCCCCCGGGCTGCCCCCTCCCTCTGGGGCCTTTTCTCGGCCCCCGGGCTGCCCCCTCCCTCTGGGGCCTTTTCTCGGCCCCCGGGCTGCCCCCTCCCTCTGGGGCCTTTTCTCGGCCCCCGGGCTGCCCCCTCCCTCTGGGGCCTTTTCTCGGCCCCCGGGCTGCCCCCTCCCTCTGGGGCCTTTTCTCGGCCCCCGGGCTGCCCCCTCCCTCTGGGGCCTTTTCTCGGCCCCCGGGCTGCCCCCTCCCTCTGGGGCCTTTTCTCGGCCCCCGGGCTGCCCCCTCCCTCTGGGGCCTTTTCTCGGCCCCCGGGCTGCCCCCTCCCTCTGGGGCCTTTTCTCGGCCCCCGGGCTGCCCCCTCCCTCTGGGGCCTTTTCTCGGCCCCCGGGCTGCCCCCTCCCTCTGGGGCCTTTTCTCGGCCCCCGGGCTGCCCCCTCCCTCTGGGGCCTTTTCTCGGCCCCCGGGCTGCCCCCTCCCTCTGGGGCCTTTTCTCGGCCCCCGGGCTGCCCCCTCCCTCTGGGGCCTTTTCTCGGCCCCCGGGCTGCCCCCTCCCTCTGGGGCCTTTTCTCGGCCCCCGGGCTGCCCCCTCCCTCTGGGGCCTTTTCTCGGCCCCCGGGCTGCCCCCTCCCTCTGGGGCCTTTTCTCGGCCCCCGGGCTGCCCCCTCCCTCTGGGGCCTTTTCTCGGCCCCCGGGCTGCCCCCTCCCTCTGGGGCCTTTTCTCGGCCCCCGGGCTGCCCCCTCCCTCTGGGGCCTTTTCTCGGCCCCCGGGCTGCCCCCTCCCTCTGGGGCCTTTTCTCGGCCCCCGGGCTGCCCCCTCCCTCTGGGGCCTTTTCTCGGCCCCCGGGCTGCCCCCTCCCTCTGGGGCCTTTTCTCGGCCCCCGGGCTGCCCCCTCCCTCTGGGGCCTTTTCTCGGCCCCCGGGCTGCCCCCTCCCTCTGGGGCCTTTTCTCGGCCCCCGGGCTGCCCCCTCCCTCTGGGGCCTTTTCTCGGCCCCCGGGCTGCCCCCTCCCTCTGGGGCCTTTTCTCGGCCCCCGGGCTGCCCCCTCCCTCTGGGGCCTTTTCTCGGCCCCCGGGCTGCCCCCTCCCTCTGGGGCCTTTTCTCGGCCCCCGGGCTGCCCCCTCCCTCTGGGGCCTTTTCTCGGCCCCCGGGCTGCCCCCTCCCTCTGGGGCCTTTTCTCGGCCCCCGGGCTGCCCCCTCCCTCTGGGGCCTTTTCTCGGCCCCCGGGCTGCCCCCTCCCTCTGGGGCCTTTTCTCGGCCCCCGGGCTGCCCCCTCCCTCTGGGGCCTTTTCTCGGCCCCCGGGCTGCCCCCTCCCTCTGGGGCCTTTTCTCGGCCCCCGGGCTGCCCCCTCCCTCTGGGGCCTTTTCTCGGCCCCCGGGCTGCCCCCTCCCTCTGGGGCCTTTTCTCGGCCCCCGGGCTGCCCCCTCCCTCTGGGGCCTTTTCTCGGCCCCCGGGCTGCCCCCTCCCTCTGGGGCCTTTTCTCGGCCCCCGGGCTGCCCCCTCCCTCTGGGGCCTTTTCTCGGCCCCCGGGCTGCCCCCTCCCTCTGGGGCCTTTTCTCGGCCCCCGGGCTGCCCCCTCCCTCTGGGGCCTTTTCTCGGCCCCCGGGCTGCCCCCTCCCTCTGGGGCCTTTTCTCGGCCCCCGGGCTGCCCCCTCCCTCTGGGGCCTTTTCTCGGCCCCCGGGCTGCCCCCTCCCTCTGGGGCCTTTTCTCGGCCCCCGGGCTGCCCCCTCCCTCTGGGGCCTTTTCTCGGCCCCCGGGCTGCCCCCTCCCTCTGGGGCCTTTTCTCGGCCCCCGGGCTGCCCCCTCCCTCTGGGGCCTTTTCTCGGCCCCCGGGCTGCCCCCTCCCTCTGGGGCCTTTTCTCGGCCCCCGGGCTGCCCCCTCCCTCTGGGGCCTTTTCTCGGCCCCCGGGCTGCCCCCTCCCTCTGGGGCCTTTTCTCGGCCCCCGGGCTGCCCCCTCCCTCTGGGGCCTTTTCTCGGCCCCCGGGCTGCCCCCTCCCTCTGGGGCCTTTTCTCGGCCCCCGGGCTGCCCCCTCCCTCTGGGGCCTTTTCTCGGCCCCCGGGCTGCCCCCTCCCTCTGGGGCCTTTTCTCGGCCCCCGGGCTGCCCCCTCCCTCTGGGGCCTTTTCTCGGCCCCCGGGCTGCCCCCTCCCTCTGGGGCCTTTTCTCGGCCCCCGGGCTGCCCCCTCCCTCTGGGGCCTTTTCTCGGCCCCCGGGCTGCCCCCTCCCTCTGGGGCCTTTTCTCGGCCCCCGGGCTGCCCCCTCCCTCTGGGGCCTTTTCTCGGCCCCCGGGCTGCCCCCTCCCTCTGGGGCCTTTTCTCGGCCCCCGGGCTGCCCCCTCCCTCTGGGGCCTTTTCTCGGCCCCCGGGCTGCCCCCTCCCTCTGGGGCCTTTTCTCGGCCCCCGGGCTGCCCCCTCCCTCTGGGGCCTTTTCTCGGCCCCCGGGCTGCCCCCTCCCTCTGGGGCCTTTTCTCGGCCCCCGGGCTGCCCCCTCCCTCTGGGGCCTTTTCTCGGCCCCCGGGCTGCCCCCTCCCTCTGGGGCCTTTTCTCGGCCCCCGGGCTGCCCCCTCCCTCTGGGGCCTTTTCTCGGCCCCCGGGCTGCCCCCTCCCTCTGGGGCCTTTTCTCGGCCCCCGGGCTGCCCCCTCCCTCTGGGGCCTTTTCTCGGCCCCCGGGCTGCCCCCTCCCTCTGGGGCCTTTTCTCGGCCCCCGGGCTGCCCCCTCCCTCTGGGGCCTTTTCTCGGCCCCCGGGCTGCCCCCTCCCTCTGGGGCCTTTTCTCGGCCCCCGGGCTGCCCCCTCCCTCTGGGGCCTTTTCTCGGCCCCCGGGCTGCCCCCTCCCTCTGGGGCCTTTTCTCGGCCCCCGGGCTGCCCCCTCCCTCTGGGGCCTTTTCTCGGCCCCCGGGCTGCCCCCTCCCTCTGGGGCCTTTTCTCGGCCCCCGGGCTGCCCCCTCCCTCTGGGGCCTTTTCTCGGCCCCCGGGCTGCCCCCTCCCTCTGGGGCCTTTTCTCGGCCCCCGGGCTGCCCCCTCCCTCTGGGGCCTTTTCTCGGCCCCCGGGCTGCCCCCTCCCTCTGGGGCCTTTTCTCGGCCCCCGGGCTGCCCCCTCCCTCTGGGGCCTTTTCTCGGCCCCCGGGCTGCCCCCTCCCTCTGGGGCCTTTTCTCGGCCCCCGGGCTGCCCCCTCCCTCTGGGGCCTTTTCTCGGCCCCCGGGCTGCCCCCTCCCTCTGGGGCCTTTTCTCGGCCCCCGGGCTGCCCCCTCCCTCTGGGGCCTTTTCTCGGCCCCCGGGCTGCCCCCTCCCTCTGGGGCCTTTTCTCGGCCCCCGGGCTGCCCCCTCCCTCTGGGGCCTTTTCTCGGCCCCCGGGCTGCCCCCTCCCTCTGGGGCCTTTTCTCGGCCCCCGGGCTGCCCCCTCCCTCTGGGGCCTTTTCTCGGCCCCCGGGCTGCCCCCTCCCTCTGGGGCCTTTTCTCGGCCCCCGGGCTGCCCCCTCCCTCTGGGGCCTTTTCTCGGCCCCCGGGCTGCCCCCTCCCTCTGGGGCCTTTTCTCGGCCCCCGGGCTGCCCCCTCCCTCTGGGGCCTTTTCTCGGCCCCCGGGCTGCCCCCTCCCTCTGGGGCCTTTTCTCGGCCCCCGGGCTGCCCCCTCCCTCTGGGGCCTTTTCTCGGCCCCCGGGCTGCCCCCTCCCTCTGGGGCCTTTTCTCGGCCCCCGGGCTGCCCCCTCCCTCTGGGGCCTTTTCTCGGCCCCCGGGCTGCCCCCTCCCTCTGGGGCCTTTTCTCGGCCCCCGGGCTGCCCCCTCCCTCTGGGGCCTTTTCTCGGCCCCCGGGCTGCCCCCTCCCTCTGGGGCCTTTTCTCGGCCCCCGGGCTGCCCCCTCCCTCTGGGGCCTTTTCTCGGCCCCCGGGCTGCCCCCTCCCTCTGGGGCCTTTTCTCGGCCCCCGGGCTGCCCCCTCCCTCTGGGGCCTTTTCTCGGCCCCCGGGCTGCCCCCTCCCTCTGGGGCCTTTTCTCGGCCCCCGGGCTGCCCCCTCCCTCTGGGGCCTTTTCTCGGCCCCCGGGCTGCCCCCTCCCTCTGGGGCCTTTTCTCGGCCCCCGGGCTGCCCCCTCCCTCTGGGGCCTTTTCTCGGCCCCCGGGCTGCCCCCTCCCTCTGGGGCCTTTTCTCGGCCCCCGGGCTGCCCCCTCCCTCTGGGGCCTTTTCTCGGCCCCCGGGCTGCCCCCTCCCTCTGGGGCCTTTTCTCGGCCCCCGGGCTGCCCCCTCCCTCTGGGGCCTTTTCTCGGCCCCCGGGCTGCCCCCTCCCTCTGGGGCCTTTTCTCGGCCCCCGGGCTGCCCCCTCCCTCTGGGGCCTTTTCTCGGCCCCCGGGCTGCCCCCTCCCTCTGGGGCCTTTTCTCGGCCCCCGGGCTGCCCCCTCCCTCTGGGGCCTTTTCTCGGCCCCCGGGCTGCCCCCTCCCTCTGGGGCCTTTTCTCGGCCCCCGGGCTGCCCCCTCCCTCTGGGGCCTTTTCTCGGCCCCCGGGCTGCCCCCTCCCTCTGGGGCCTTTTCTCGGCCCCCGGGCTGCCCCCTCCCTCTGGGGCCTTTTCTCGGCCCCCGGGCTGCCCCCTCCCTCTGGGGCCTTTTCTCGGCCCCCGGGCTGCCCCCTCCCTCTGGGGCCTTTTCTCGGCCCCCGGGCTGCCCCCTCCCTCTGGGGCCTTTTCTCGGCCCCCGGGCTGCCCCCTCCCTCTGGGGCCTTTTCTCGGCCCCCGGGCTGCCCCCTCCCTCTGGGGCCTTTTCTCGGCCCCCGGGCTGCCCCCTCCCTCTGGGGCCTTTTCTCGGCCCCCGGGCTGCCCCCTCCCTCTGGGGCCTTTTCTCGGCCCCCGGGCTGCCCCCTCCCTCTGGGGCCTTTTCTCGGCCCCCGGGCTGCCCCCTCCCTCTGGGGCCTTTTCTCGGCCCCCGGGCTGCCCCCTCCCTCTGGGGCCTTTTCTCTCGGCCCCCGGGCTGCCCCCTCCCTCTGGGGCCTTTTCTCGGCCCCCGGGCTGCCCCCTCCCTCTGGGGCCTTTTCTCGGCCCCCGGGCTGCCCCCTCCCTCTGGGGCCTTTTCTCGGCCCCCGGGCTGCCCCCTCCCTCTGGGGCCTTTTCTCGGCCCCCGGGCTGCCCCCTCCCTCTGGGGCCTTTTCTCGGCCCCCGGGCTGCCCCCTCCCTCTGGGGCCTTTTCTCGGCCCCCGGGCTGCCCCCTCCCTCTGGGGCCTTTTCTCGGCCCCCGGGCTGCCCCCTCCCTCTGGGGCCTTTTCTCGGCCCCCGGGCTGCCCCCTCCCTCTGGGGCCTTTTCTCGGCCCCCGGGCTGCCCCCTCCCTCTGGGGCCTTTTCTCGGCCCCCGGGCTGCCCCCTCCCTCTGGGGCCTTTTCTCGGCCCCCGGGCTGCCCCCTCCCTCTGGGGCCTTTTCTCGGCCCCCGGGCTGCCCCCTCCCTCTGGGGCCTTTTCTCGGCCCCCGGGCTGCCCCCTCCCTCTGGGGCCTTTTCTCGGCCCCCGGGCTGCCCCCTCCCTCTGGGGCCTTTTCTCGGCCCCCGGGCTGCCCCCTCCCTCTGGGGCCTTTTCTCGGCCCCCGGGCTGCCCCCTCCCTCTGGGGCCTTTTCTCGGCCCCCGGGCTGCCCCCTCCCTCTGGGGCCTTTTCTCGGCCCCCGGGCTGCCCCCTCCCTCTGGGGCCTTTTCTCGGCCCCCGGGCTGCCCCCTCCCTCTGGGGCCTTTTCTCGGCCCCCGGGCTGCCCCCTCCCTCTGGGGCCTTTTCTCGGCCCCCGGGCTGCCCCCTCCCTCTGGGGCCTTTTCTCGGCCCCCGGGCTGCCCCCTCCCTCTGGGGCCTTTTCTCGGCCCCCGGGCTGCCCCCTCCCTCTGGGGCCTTTTCTCGGCCCCCGGGCTGCCCCCTCCCTCTGGGGCCTTTTCTCGGCCCCCGGGCTGCCCCCTCCCTCTGGGGCCTTTTCTCGGCCCCCGGGCTGCCCCCTCCCTCTGGGGCCTTTTCTCGGCCCCCGGGCTGCCCCCTCCCTCTGGGGCCTTTTCTCGGCCCCCGGGCTGCCCCCTCCCTCTGGGGCCTTTTCTCGGCCCCCGGGCTGCCCCCTCCCTCTGGGGCCTTTTCTCGGCCCCCGGGCTGCCCCCTCCCTCTGGGGCCTTTTCTCGGCCCCCGGGCTGCCCCCTCCCTCTGGGGCCTTTTCTCGGCCCCCGGGCTGCCCCCTCCCTCTGGGGCCTTTTCTCGGCCCCCGGGCTGCCCCCTCCCTCTGGGGCCTTTTCTCGGCCCCCGGGCTGCCCCCTCCCTCTGGGGCCTTTTCTCGGCCCCCGGGCTGCCCCCTCCCTCTGGGGCCTTTTCTCGGCCCCCGGGCTGCCCCCTCCCTCTGGGGCCTTTTCTCGGCCCCCGGGCTGCCCCCTCCCTCTGGGGCCTTTTCTCGGCCCCCGGGCTGCCCCCTCCCTCTGGGGCCTTTTCTCGGCCCCCGGGCTGCCCCCTCCCTCTGGGGCCTTTTCTCGGCCCCCGGGCTGCCCCCTCCCTCTGGGGCCTTTTCTCGGCCCCCGGGCTGCCCCCTCCCTCTGGGGCCTTTTCTCGGCCCCCGGGCTGCCCCCTCCCTCTGGGGCCTTTTCTCGGCCCCCGGGCTGCCCCCTCCCTCTGGGGCCTTTTCTCGGCCCCCGGGCTGCCCCCTCCCTCTGGGGCCTTTTCTCGGCCCCCGGGCTGCCCCCTCCCTCTGGGGCCTTTTCTCGGCCCCCGGGCTGCCCCCTCCCTCTGGGGCCTTTTCTCGGCCCCCGGGCTGCCCCCTCCCTCTGGGGCCTTTTCTCGGCCCCCGGGCTGCCCCCTCCCTCTGGGGCCTTTTCTCGGCCCCCGGGCTGCCCCCTCCCTCTGGGGCCTTTTCTCGGCCCCCGGGCTGCCCCCTCCCTCTGGGGCCTTTTCTCGGCCCCCGGGCTGCCCCCTCCCTCTGGGGCCTTTTCTCGGCCCCCGGGCTGCCCCCTCCCTCTGGGGCCTTTTCTCGGCCCCCGGGCTGCCCCCTCCCTCTGGGGCCTTTTCTCGGCCCCCGGGCTGCCCCCTCCCTCTGGGGCCTTTTCTCGGCCCCCGGGCTGCCCCCTCCCTCTGGGGCCTTTTCTCGGCCCCCGGGCTGCCCCCTCCCTCTGGGGCCTTTTCTCGGCCCCCGGGCTGCCCCCTCCCTCTGGGGCCTTTTCTCGGCCCCCGGGCTGCCCCCTCCCTCTGGGGCCTTTTCTCGGCCCCCGGGCTGCCCCCTCCCTCTGGGGCCTTTTCTCGGCCCCCGGGCTGCCCCCTCCCTCTGGGGCCTTTTCTCGGCCCCCGGGCTGCCCCCTCCCTCTGGGGCCTTTTCTCGGCCCCCGGGCTGCCCCCTCCCTCTGGGGCCTTTTCTCGGCCCCCGGGCTGCCCCCTCCCTCTGGGGCCTTTTCTCGGCCCCCGGGCTGCCCCCTCCCTCTGGGGCCTTTTCTCGGCCCCCGGGCTGCCCCCTCCCTCTGGGGCCTTTTCTCGGCCCCCGGGCTGCCCCCTCCCTCTGGGGCCTTTTCTCGGCCCCCGGGCTGCCCCCTCCCTCTGGGGCCTTTTCTCGGCCCCCGGGCTGCCCCCTCCCTCTGGGGCCTTTTCTCGGCCCCCGGGCTGCCCCCTCCCTCTGGGGCCTTTTCTCGGCCCCCGGGCTGCCCCCTCCCTCTGGGGCCTTTTCTCGGCCCCCGGGCTGCCCCCTCCCTCTGGGGCCTTTTCTCGGCCCCCGGGCTGCCCCCTCCCTCTGGGGCCTTTTCTCGGCCCCCGGGCTGCCCCCTCCCTCTGGGGCCTTTTCTCGGCCCCCGGGCTGCCCCCTCCCTCTGGGGCCTTTTCTCGGCCCCCGGGCTGCCCCCTCCCTCTGGGGCCTTTTCTCGGCCCCCGGGCTGCCCCCTCCCTCTGGGGCCTTTTCTCGGCCCCCGGGCTGCCCCCTCCCTCTGGGGCCTTTTCTCGGCCCCCGGGCTGCCCCCTCCCTCTGGGGCCTTTTCTCGGCCCCCGGGCTGCCCCCTCCCTCTGGGGCCTTTTCTCGGCCCCCGGGCTGCCCCCTCCCTCTGGGGCCTTTTCTCGGCCCCCGGGCTGCCCCCTCCCTCTGGGGCCTTTTCTCGGCCCCCGGGCTGCCCCCTCCCTCTGGGGCCTTTTCTCGGCCCCCGGGCTGCCCCCTCCCTCTGGGGCCTTTTCTCGGCCCCCGGGCTGCCCCCTCCCTCTGGGGCCTTTTCTCGGCCCCCGGGCTGCCCCCTCCCTCTGGGGCCTTTTCTCGGCCCCCGGGCTGCCCCCTCCCTCTGGGGCCTTTTCTCGGCCCCCGGGCTGCCCCCTCCCTCTGGGGCCTTTTCTCGGCCCCCGGGCTGCCCCCTCCCTCTGGGGCCTTTTCTCGGCCCCCGGGCTGCCCCCTCCCTCTGGGGCCTTTTCTCGGCCCCCGGGCTGCCCCCTCCCTCTGGGGCCTTTTCTCGGCCCCCGGGCTGCCCCCTCCCTCTGGGGCCTTTTCTCGGCCCCCGGGCTGCCCCCTCCCTCTGGGGCCTTTTCTCGGCCCCCGGGCTGCCCCCTCCCTCTGGGGCCTTTTCTCGGCCCCCGGGCTGCCCCCTCCCTCTGGGGCCTTTTCTCGGCCCCCGGGCTGCCCCCTCCCTCTGGGGCCTTTTCTCGGCCCCCGGGCTGCCCCCTCCCTCTGGGGCCTTTTCTCGGCCCCCGGGCTGCCCCCTCCCTCTGGGGCCTTTTCTCGGCCCCCGGGCTGCCCCCTCCCTCTGGGGCCTTTTCTCGGCCCCCGGGCTGCCCCCTCCCTCTGGGGCCTTTTCTCGGCCCCCGGGCTGCCCCCTCCCTCTGGGGCCTTTTCTCGGCCCCCGGGCTGCCCCCTCCCTCTGGGGCCTTTTCTCGGCCCCCGGGCTGCCCCCTCCCTCTGGGGCCTTTTCTCGGCCCCCGGGCTGCCCCCTCCCTCTGGGGCCTTTTCTCGGCCCCCGGGCTGCCCCCTCCCTCTGGGGCCTTTTCTCGGCCCCCGGGCTGCCCCCTCCCTCTGGGGCCTTTTCTCGGCCCCCGGGCTGCCCCCTCCCTCTGGGGCCTTTTCTCGGCCCCCGGGCTGCCCCCTCCCTCTGGGGCCTTTTCTCGGCCCCCGGGCTGCCCCCTCCCTCTGGGGCCTTTTCTCGGCCCCCGGGCTGCCCCCTCCCTCTGGGGCCTTTTCTCGGCCCCCGGGCTGCCCCCTCCCTCTGGGGCCTTTTCTCGGCCCCCGGGCTGCCCCCTCCCTCTGGGGCCTTTTCTCGGCCCCCGGGCTGCCCCCTCCCTCTGGGGCCTTTTCTCGGCCCCCGGGCTGCCCCCTCCCTCTGGGGCCTTTTCTCGGCCCCCGGGCTGCCCCCTCCCTCTGGGGCCTTTTCTCGGCCCCCGGGCTGCCCCCTCCCTCTGGGGCCTTTTCTCGGCCCCCGGGCTGCCCCCTCCCTCTGGGGCCTTTTCTCGGCCCCCGGGCTGCCCCCTCCCTCTGGGGCCTTTTCTCGGCCCCCGGGCTGCCCCCTCCCTCTGGGGCCTTTTCTCGGCCCCCGGGCTGCCCCCTCCCTCTGGGGCCTTTTCTCGGCCCCCGGGCTGCCCCCTCCCTCTGGGGCCTTTTCTCGGCCCCCGGGCTGCCCCCTCCCTCTGGGGCCTTTTCTCGGCCCCCGGGCTGCCCCCTCCCTCTGGGGCCTTTTCTCGGCCCCCGGGCTGCCCCCTCCCTCTGGGGCCTTTTCTCGGCCCCCGGGCTGCCCCCTCCCTCTGGGGCCTTTTCTCGGCCCCCGGGCTGCCCCCTCCCTCTGGGGCCTTTTCTCGGCCCCCGGGCTGCCCCCTCCCTCTGGGGCCTTTTCTCGGCCCCCGGGCTGCCCCCTCCCTCTGGGGCCTTTTCTCGGCCCCCGGGCTGCCCCCTCCCTCTGGGGCCTTTTCTCGGCCCCCGGGCTGCCCCCTCCCTCTGGGGCCTTTTCTCGGCCCCCGGGCTGCCCCCTCCCTCTGGGGCCTTTTCTCGGCCCCCGGGCTGCCCCCTCCCTCTGGGGCCTTTTCTCGGCCCCCGGGCTGCCCCCTCCCTCTGGGGCCTTTTCTCGGCCCCCGGGCTGCCCCCTCCCTCTGGGGCCTTTTCTCGGCCCCCGGGCTGCCCCCTCCCTCTGGGGCCTTTTCTCGGCCCCCGGGCTGCCCCCTCCCTCTGGGGCCTTTTCTCGGCCCCCGGGCTGCCCCCTCCCTCTGGGGCCTTTTCTCGGCCCCCGGGCTGCCCCCTCCCTCTGGGGCCTTTTCTCGGCCCCCGGGCTGCCCCCTCCCTCTGGGGCCTTTTCTCGGCCCCCGGGCTGCCCCCTCCCTCTGGGGCCTTTTCTCGGCCCCCGGGCTGCCCCCTCCCTCTGGGGCCTTTTCTCGGCCCCCGGGCTGCCCCCTCCCTCTGGGGCCTTTTCTCGGCCCCCGGGCTGCCCCCTCCCTCTGGGGCCTTTTCTCGGCCCCCGGGCTGCCCCCTCCCTCTGGGGCCTTTTCTCGGCCCCCGGGCTGCCCCCTCCCTCTGGGGCCTTTTCTCGGCCCCCGGGCTGCCCCCTCCCTCTGGGGCCTTTTCTCGGCCCCCGGGCTGCCCCCTCCCTCTGGGGCCTTTTCTCGGCCCCCGGGCTGCCCCCTCCCTCTGGGGCCTTTTCTCGGCCCCCGGGCTGCCCCCTCCCTCTGGGGCCTTTTCTCGGCCCCCGGGCTGCCCCCTCCCTCTGGGGCCTTTTCTCGGCCCCCGGGCTGCCCCCTCCCTCTGGGGCCTTTTCTCGGCCCCCGGGCTGCCCCCTCCCTCTGGGGCCTTTTCTCGGCCCCCGGGCTGCCCCCTCCCTCTGGGGCCTTTTCTCGGCCCCCGGGCTGCCCCCTCCCTCTGGGGCCTTTTCTCGGCCCCCGGGCTGCCCCCTCCCTCTGGGGCCTTTTCTCGGCCCCCGGGCTGCCCCCTCCCTCTGGGGCCTTTTCTCGGCCCCCGGGCTGCCCCCTCCCTCTGGGGCCTTTTCTCGGCCCCCGGGCTGCCCCCTCCCTCTGGGGCCTTTTCTCGGCCCCCGGGCTGCCCCCTCCCTCTGGGGCCTTTTCTCGGCCCCCGGGCTGCCCCCTCCCTCTGGGGCCTTTTCTCGGCCCCCGGGCTGCCCCCTCCCTCTGGGGCCTTTTCTCGGCCCCCGGGCTGCCCCCTCCCTCTGGGGCCTTTTCTCGGCCCCCGGGCTGCCCCCTCCCTCTGGGGCCTTTTCTCGGCCCCCGGGCTGCCCCCTCCCTCTGGGGCCTTTTCTCGGCCCCCGGGCTGCCCCCTCCCTCTGGGGCCTTTTCTCGGCCCCCGGGCTGCCCCCTCCCTCTGGGGCCTTTTCTCGGCCCCCGGGCTGCCCCCTCCCTCTGGGGCCTTTTCTCGGCCCCCGGGCTGCCCCCTCCCTCTGGGGCCTTTTCTCGGCCCCCGGGCTGCCCCCTCCCTCTGGGGCCTTTTCTCGGCCCCCGGGCTGCCCCCTCCCTCTGGGGCCTTTTCTCGGCCCCCGGGCTGCCCCCTCCCTCTGGGGCCTTTTCTCGGCCCCCGGGCTGCCCCCTCCCTCTGGGGCCTTTTCTCGGCCCCCGGGCTGCCCCCTCCCTCTGGGGCCTTTTCTCGGCCCCCGGGCTGCCCCCTCCCTCTGGGGCCTTTTCTCGGCCCCCGGGCTGCCCCCTCCCTCTGGGGCCTTTTCTCGGCCCCCGGGCTGCCCCCTCCCTCTGGGGCCTTTTCTCGGCCCCCGGGCTGCCCCCTCCCTCTGGGGCCTTTTCTCGGCCCCCGGGCTGCCCCCTCCCTCTGGGGCCTTTTCTCGGCCCCCGGGCTGCCCCCTCCCTCTGGGGCCTTTTCTCGGCCCCCGGGCTGCCCCCTCCCTCTGGGGCCTTTTCTCGGCCCCCGGGCTGCCCCCTCCCTCTGGGGCCTTTTCTCGGCCCCCGGGCTGCCCCCTCCCTCTGGGGCCTTTTCTCGGCCCCCGGGCTGCCCCCTCCCTCTGGGGCCTTTTCTCGGCCCCCGGGCTGCCCCCTCCCTCTGGGGCCTTTTCTCGGCCCCCGGGCTGCCCCCTCCCTCTGGGGCCTTTTCTCGGCCCCCGGGCTGCCCCCTCCCTCTGGGGCCTTTTCTCGGCCCCCGGGCTGCCCCCTCCCTCTGGGGCCTTTTCTCGGCCCCCGGGCTGCCCCCTCCCTCTGGGGCCTTTTCTCGGCCCCCGGGCTGCCCCCTCCCTCTGGGGCCTTTTCTCGGCCCCCGGGCTGCCCCCTCCCTCTGGGGCCTTTTCTCGGCCCCCGGGCTGCCCCCTCCCTCTGGGGCCTTTTCTCGGCCCCCGGGCTGCCCCCTCCCTCTGGGGCCTTTTCTCGGCCCCCGGGCTGCCCCCTCCCTCTGGGGCCTTTTCTCGGCCCCCGGGCTGCCCCCTCCCTCTGGGGCCTTTTCTCGGCCCCCGGGCTGCCCCCTCCCTCTGGGGCCTTTTCTCGGCCCCCGGGCTGCCCCCTCCCTCTGGGGCCTTTTCTCGGCCCCCGGGCTGCCCCCTCCCTCTGGGGCCTTTTCTCGGCCCCCGGGCTGCCCCCTCCCTCTGGGGCCTTTTCTCGGCCCCCGGGCTGCCCCCTCCCTCTGGGGCCTTTTCTCGGCCCCCGGGCTGCCCCCTCCCTCTGGGGCCTTTTCTCGGCCCCCGGGCTGCCCCCTCCCTCTGGGGCCTTTTCTCGGCCCCCGGGCTGCCCCCTCCCTCTGGGGCCTTTTCTCGGCCCCCGGGCTGCCCCCTCCCTCTGGGGCCTTTTCTCGGCCCCCGGGCTGCCCCCTCCCTCTGGGGCCTTTTCTCGGCCCCCGGGCTGCCCCCTCCCTCTGGGGCCTTTTCTCGGCCCCCGGGCTGCCCCCTCCCTCTGGGGCCTTTTCTCGGCCCCCGGGCTGCCCCCTCCCTCTGGGGCCTTTTCTCGGCCCCCGGGCTGCCCCCTCCCTCTGGGGCCTTTTCTCGGCCCCCGGGCTGCCCCCTCCCTCTGGGGCCTTTTCTCGGCCCCCGGGCTGCCCCCTCCCTCTGGGGCCTTTTCTCGGCCC